>NC_089144.1:13685837-13936316 GCF_009819655.1 Sylvia atricapilla
AGGTATTCTACAATGAATATCACAATAAATAATCTTAGTGAGCCCAAAACCCAAAAGGAAACTATATTTTTTACCAAAGGGTTCTGACAGCCTCTCAAAAAACTCTTCTTACCTCTCTTTATGTTAGATGTCCAAGATAACTCTGTGATTATTTTAAAAAAAATTTAAAAAAATAATTGAGAAGAGTCTATTCTACTTGGTTTTTTTCATATTATCTTGTATATTATTCAGCTGTGTGAATTTGGTTTGACTGGTTCCTATTCTAGGCCCCAAATGTTTTATTTCTATACTTTGAGACTAAGCTTTGCAACAATCTTTGATACTCTTACCTGAGCCCTAAAATAGATTTTACTTTTGAAAAATAGTGTAAAAAATAAGCCCTTTCACTGTTCTGGAATTACTTGAGACATGTACAAGGCCCTGTGTGTGCCGGGCACTTCATACATCCAAGAGCTTGGGAGTGGTTTGTTCAAGGATACTAAAAAAATCAGTGCTGAATTTCCTCTCTTCAAAGAGCTGTTTCATGGTAGAACTGAATGAATTTTAAAACTCATTTTAAGGCCTGGCAATATGAACAACATTGGCATATAGCTTTTCAGCAAGATGAAATATGCATGTGGAAGAAAAAGGAAAAAAACCCAAGATACTTGCAGTCTAATCCATTTAGCAATCTGTCTCTAATTTTAATGATGTATTTGTCATTTTATTACTCACGAAATGTCATTTATATGAAACTGTCACTACGATATTAGAGAGGAACAGCTTGTGTTAAACTGTGTAACATCTTTGCCAACTTTCAATGTTGGTTGCATTCTACCTCTTTAAAGTTTCGCTTACGCTTTCAATTCAGCTTGGATATATTACTTCATGCACCAAAGTTTTGTACACCATGGCTGTAAAAAATGTGTGCATTTCATCTTGGGGTGGATACAGCTACTATCATGTTTAGTTAATTCAACAATAAGGAAAATGTTATGAAAATTTAATGTGTAAAAATAGCTGAATGTGAAATTAAAATTGTATGGTATCCAGAAATATCTAACATAATTTTTGACATCAATATCAGATTCATATCAAATAGATGGGGTTGTAGCCATTTTCAAAGTGAAAGAATAAAATAAGAATAAAATAAAGCAGTGATACTATATTTGCTTTTCTCTTAAAGATGCTTAAAATTATTTTCTTCATATCTTAATCTCCAAGGTGGAGGAAAAATAGGTTTCTTTTTTTAATACATATTTATGTTTATATCAGCATATATAGAGAGTTTATCACAGTTAAATGCAAAAAATTCACACCTAGTCAATAAATCCCAAATTTATAAACTTTTCTTCACGAAATACAAAGAAACACAAAGGCAAAGCTTGTGTTTTTACACATGTAAGGGGTTTAGGGGTCCTTATGTTCAGATCTGATGCCTTTGAAAACTGCACCAGTTTTCTCTTGTTTCTCATGTTCCATTATAAATTTTTGATGTAGGTAGCTAGGGAAAACCAAAAAATCTTATGAATCTTAGGAGCATGGAATCACCTTTGTCTTCTGTATTGAAACAAAGACAAATATCTGCCAATTACCTTTCTATCTCATAAGGGCTCAGGAGAAACTAACAACCTCTTGTAGAGCATTTTAAAGCATTCTGAAGCATTTAATCATAAAAGAGCTGCAACAAAGTTGTGTCCTTGAACTCAACGCTGATGTTCAACTGTAAAGGAGCAGACCTAAGCATGGTTTATCTCAGACACTGAGTATTGCTATGGGAAGTCTAATTTACATAACAGGCAAGCACCAGGTTAACTATAAGAGGGAGCAGATCAGGCCCTTCACCTTTTTCTCCCTCTTTTCCCTGGCTCTTTTTCTGTCTCTTTTTCTTCTTTCTCTTTCTTTGTTCTTGCAACCACAGCTACAGACCATGCACACCGTGCAGTCAATGCAGGAGCTAAGTACTGGTCATATTCTTTGTTTTCTTCCCTTGTTTTGCCTGGGCAAAGTGCAACTACCATATTATTCCCCCTACTCCCTAGTGGACTTCATTGTGGGAGTGGAGACTTTGTGGCAGAGTGTTGTGGCTTGTTAGCCAGTGCCCTCGAATATTGGTGTGCTGTGGCTTGTGAGCCAGCAGCTTTTGAGGAATTTATTGTGGGAGCTGAGAACTTACTGAAGTGTACTTAATCAAGGGCCTGTTTGCCTTCACTCTTGTGGAAGTGTATTGTAAGAATTTAAGGGCTTGTTAACCAACATCTTTTCAGTCTGAGTAGTGGGCTGGTTGCTGAGGTCATGGCAACTATATTATAAAATATTAGTGTTCCCTGACACGTGTCCAGTGTCTTTGTTCATCCTGATGAGAATTTACACGGAACATCTCAACCACTACCTAGGAGACACAAAACCAACAAAGGAAACATTTCTATGAGAATTGGTTAAAATTGTTCCTGAATTAAGAATAAAGGTAACTATGAAAGATAAACATTTCTAGAATGAAACCTTCTATATCCAAGCAACTTTTTTTCTCCAACATTTTATAATTCACAGCCTTTAAATTCCTTTTTGAAACAAAGTCTGGCCTTTAGAAGTTAAAAATTTTCAGTTGAAAAAAGGAGAGTTTTGAAAAAACTTAGTGAATGGGGAAAAGATGTGGAGGATCTGTCGTATCAAAGAAAGTAATTCAGGTTGATTGACTCCTCTTCACAGACACAAAATTTTAACCCCAACAGAAAGGAGCATCAGAAGCTTTCTTCTCCGTGTGGTAATAAGAAATGGGGGAAAGAAAAAGTAATGTAATGATTTAAAAATAAAGAATACACATTGTCATGGTGCTGGGAGGGCAAGTGGTTCCACAGGCCAGGGGCTGGGGGTGTCAGGGCAGCCAGGGCAAGGCAGGGCAGGCAGTGGGACAGACAGGGCAGCCCCAGCCCTGGACATCAAGAGCCTCCGTGGGAATGAGGGTAGGCTGAGGCTGGGATGAGCCAGGACAGGTGGAGACAGAATCCTACAGTTTCCTTGGGACAAGACCTGACAGTTCCTGGGACTGGAGTGGAGTCCTGAGCTATGAGTAGGTTGAGGGGATTGCCAGGGACAGGCAGAGATAGTAGGGCCCCTGAGTCCACTCAGGGTTTCAACAAACATTTAAAGATAAAATAAATCTTGAAAAGTCAGAGGCAAAGACAAAACCTGAATACAACTCAAATAAATTCTAGATTCAATTTAAATTAATTTAAAATTTTAATAGCAACAAAATCGATGCATATATTGATTGCAAAGAACTATTTCAGAATTTATTCTTTCTCTAGAGAGGAACATGTCTTCAGGTTCTTCCGTGTGAATCCTCACTTGTCATTAACATTTGGTTGTAACCCACAAATCTTCCATGCTAGTCTCAACACAATAGCCTTGTTTGTAGAAATGTGGAATTGTGCTTTACTAAATGATGTAGAATAAATTATTGAACACAATTCACTTTGCTTTATCAAATAATTTATGTGACTTAGATATTTGCAGTGTTTCAAAAATACTTTTTGAGTCTTTTTTAATCTTCTTTCATTCTTTCTGAGGATAGACCTGATTTTAATTTGTTGAAAAAAAGTTTGGAAAGCCAAGATGTGGTGCTTTTGCACATATACAGATATATTTTATTCTCTGATTTAATCATTAAGGGGTGTTGACCCTGCCACTTGCAAATGCTTTGGGCTTCATTCTGATTCTAGATGAAGCACATATCAGATACTGTTATCATCATATTATAAATATATCTCTATATTCAATCACATAAATGTCATGCCTGGTATACAATCTGTCATTTGTAATTCTGAATCCTAAGAGATGTGTCTAGACAAGTAATGTAGATGCTAAAGAGATATAAAATCTAAATTCAGCTCCAGAGCACAGGCCAGTTATAGGTGTTCCCCACAGATTCTGAAGTAATTGGATGGAATGTCAATAAAATGCAACCATATGAAAATGCTCCCTGCATTATCTTTCAACTGCACAAAGACATGAAATAAGGCATCTAATAAGACTTTGAAGACTAAACCATGGCACCACACCTAATTTCACAGGAGTCTCACAAACTGTGGTTAATTCAGAAGTAAATTTCAATACATTCTCTCCTGTATAGTTGCCAGTGTTGAGCCTTTGAATGTCATTTTGGGTTTTATTTTGAAAAGAGAAGAGGAATTCAAGTGAACCACTAACATTTTAATGTCAGTTTTCGAAGCCTTTTTTTATGTTAATGGTGTTCCTGTCTTAGGCACTGTATAAACAAGTCTCATCCCTAGCTGGAGTTCTTACCCACATTCAGCCAAAGTCACAATGCTTTATAAATTCACTGGATTATTTGCATCTTCAAAGGCAGGCAATTGTCAATGGGTCTACAGTTTATGCTTGAAATTAAAGACATGTTTATTATGGTCCCAAATGAGGACATGAGTGCTTTGTTACAGCATAATCTGTTCCTGTTCTTATTATGGTGCTAAATAAATTATAAGTTTGCTATCACTGATTTTATATAGGTATACTCAATGTTTAATAATGACTATGCAAGAGATTCTTTCGCAGTGCTTTGAACATTATGACAGGATTTGAAAATCCTACAAAACCACAGCAAAAATTGTTGATGTGATATGTGGTGGTAACATGCAGATTCATCTCTTGCTACATATATGGTTCCTGCTGGGGATTTTAAAAGTTGGGCAAAACCTAATGTGTTATTTATCTAGTGGAACTATCTTGCAAGCTATAAACTGACTGATTTCCCTCATGCAACTACCATAAAAAGAGGTTTTTTAAGATTCACATCAAAGATACCCTGTTAGGGCAAATATCTATGGTTAGAGAAAAAACCCATTTGATTCTTCCAGCTATCAAAGCTTTACCCAACTAGCAGTCTCTAGGAAAAAAACATCTTAATTTTTTATTTATCTTCATGGTTTGACAGACTGCACTGCATCTGCCCAGACAGAAGAATTAATCAGCTGAAATATCTGTGACAAGATTTGCCATCTGGTTTTGACTGCTACATGGCAGTGGAAAAGTTCTGTAAATACATTAATTGAAGACATTTATGGCAACTCTGCATTATCAGAGCCATGTAACAATGACAAAATCCACTGCTGAGCCTGACCTTCGAATATTTCATGCTATTTTATTCTTTACATTATCATGAAACTGTTTTTAACAGTGATCTATCTGTAGAGATCACATTATTATCAGATTGGTAGTAGCCCCCATCCTATGATTCAATTGATTTATCATCCATTACAAGAAGTCCAGAATTGTTTTAAAAGCAGACTTTTATAGATCATCAAGTCTTAAGCAAGGTGACAGAATCAGATCCATTATATTTCATGTTATTTATTTCAATACAATAAAAAATTATTTTTAGAGGGAAAACCAAGCCCAGTGATTCATATTCTAAATGACTTGTCCTCCTTTGCAGATGCAGTTTTGTACCATATGACATGCATGAAACCTGTTTCCAAAAAATTCTACAAAATTATGGTTCTGAATAATGTGTAATGTTGGGCAATATCCTTTAGGCTATAAGGTAAAATATTAGGTATATAAAGATCTTTTTAGTTTCTATAATCTGTGAAATGTTTTCTTTTCTCCAGAGCTCATATTTTATTTGTTTTGAATGTGAGACAAAACATTAGGAAAGGCCTGGAGGGAAGTCTAGCACACAAGTGACTAGTAACAGTCTAATCTCCTTCTACTATTGGAGGAAAATATGTTTTGGTTTCTTTCTTCTTAGTCAAGTAAACAGATAAATATATTTTCCCTGGCTTCCATTACAGCAAGTTGGCAGTTACAGAAGAATCCTTTCAGTTTTGATTTCCTGTCAGCTTTACTAACAAATGACCACAGAGTACAGTATTCTCTTGGTGTGGTTTTTATAGACTCTGTGCCTTAAAAGAAGCATTTTTGAATGAAATTGCTATATGTTCTCACTTGGAGGGCTTGGTTTGTTTTCTGCATGAGTACATTTCTTCTTTTAATTAATGTGTGAAATTGGGAAAATGATAGGAAGGATGTGGCCTGAAAAAGAACATTTAAAAAAAAATGCCCTTTTCTTCCCTTGATCTTCATCTTCTGAGCTGGATTCAAAAGACTGGCTAAATTCAGATACAGACATAAACTGGTTCAGGCCACTTTTTCAGTTTGCCCATAGCAAACAGAAAAACCAAACCAAACCAGCTCCATGTGCAAAGGGCTGATCTCAGGGAAGTCAGTGGTGTGCTGATGAGCTTTTTCAGCAGAGCTTGATGAAATTTTTCCCTCAAAATTTAATTTCTTCTCTTAGATTTATCTTTCAAAGAAGGAGACCTGAAAACAATATGGCTCATGAGTTGTGGTCAGAAGCTATGTGGTTCCCAAGCTCCTCAGTGGCCACTCCTATGGGCTGGGACCTAAAATTACTGTGCTGCTTTCTATCACCTAAAATTCCCGGAGGGTAGCCCCAAACATTTGCATTTGTCTCTGCAGAATGTCTCTGTTTCAAGCCAGGCATCTAGTCACTATTCATGTGCAGGCAGACATGCATCTTGAAGAACAATCAGAAGTCTATGAGCAACACTCTTTTCTAACAATTCTCTTTTCCAGAGTGAGCTTTCTTTGTCTACTCTCACACACCACAGTTGTCTTCACAGGCAGGGTCTCTGGAGAGAGTGAGGCAAATGTAGAAACGCCACTCTGCTCCGTGCTTTGCTGTATTTTGTTCTTCGATACAAGTTTGCTCAAGTATCCCCTTGGTCAGGATTTTGCAGAAGGAAAATGTCGTGCCGTGAGCGCTCCGTGCTGTGGCTGAATCAGCACCCAGGGACACAGATAGCGGCGTGGGGCGGGGAAAGGGTCACACACAAAGTGACCTCATCACTTCCACCCTTACAGAGAAGATAATGAGCAAAACCCTTTCCAAACAGAGAAAGTGAAGTGTCTTCAGACAGCGAAGGAGGCCGAAAAAACTGCCAAGAAAGGATTGAAGACAACTTTCCAAAAAGCTGCCTTAGCAGACCATAAATCTCACCCAGAAGACAGTTCAAACACAACACTTCCACTAGCCCTACTCTTCCCTGTTTATTTTCTTCCTGTCAGCGTTAAAATAGGATAATAAAGTACCAGACAAACAAACAAGACAAACAAGAAAATAAGCAAAGAAACCCAGTGGAGAAGAAAAAGAATTGGAGACCTTGTTTGTCAGCAGTGCTGAGAAGTGTCTTGGATCACTCTTTTTACAGCAGCCTGTGCAAACACCCCGGCCTCACCATGTCTGATCCAAGAAGGGAATTCACAAACTCTTCTTAAGTGTCTGAAATAACCATTCAGAGGAATATGGGAATGCCAAGACTATATTTAAATATTTAACAGGGAAGCACATCCAGAGGTTTTGCTTTATGCTGAAGTGAGGTGCTTCCCTCTAAGCTTTGGCTGTCCAAGATCACATCCGCTTCACCAATTCCTTCCTGCATTTAGCTGCAAATTGCTTTAAAGGTAAGGAATATATTACTCTCCTGAAGAATTTGACAGGGAAATGGGAAGAAAAGTCCACCCTCCACAGGGTAATTTGGGAAGACAGGAAACTCTGTTGCCAGTTTTGAAAGACAATGTGCAATACATACCCAAAGAGGCAGGGAAATACCTCTTTGGAGGAAGCCACACAGAGAGTGAGCCTGGGGAGGTGACCAAGCACGCTGGAGGGAAAACAAATGGATTTCAGTTGGAAACCAGCCTGGTCTCTGTCAAACATACCAATAAAACTGACATGTTCCTGCAGACTGAGTTGGTAAGATCTGCATGTCATGATGGGAAAAGTACCGATAAGAAAATTTAGCAGCATTCAGGCAAAGGCCAGTTAAAGAAAACTGAAAGCCTTTTTTTTTTTTTTTTTTCTTTTTTCTTTTTTCTTTTCCCCTCCTTTTATTTTCTAAGCATATGTATAAACCAGGCAGGAAGGTAAGACTTAAAAAAACTTACATAGAAAGCTAAAGGAATTAATGCTCGGGGTTTAGTGTTAGGGAGCACATGAAATAAAATGTTGCTAACACCAAGTAACATCAGAAGGGATTAAAAACCACAATGCTTGCAAATTCAGCCTGATGTCTCTGCTAAAATAAAAAATAAAATTAAGTGAGAGGTCAGCCTGAGAAGACACAACTTTATAAAAGACTCTTAACTAAATTAATTAAGATAACAACCCAGAAAGACCTCTGGTTTCTACACGTTTCTACAGGAAGGATTTTCACTTTTAAGGCATCTTTAAAATTAAAATTAGCCTTTGGTGACACCTACCAAAAATTAAAGTGTAATAAAAGAAAAGAATAAACTCTCTAAAAGGATCTTCAAAGGCCTATGCACTTTTTCAATTAGCAGTGTAGATAAAAGTGGTTAGCACTGGCTTTCTAAGCTGTTTGAGCATCCTAAGGGCCAAGGCTGAACTTCTTAACTTCTAAATGTTGGGGCTTTTACATGCAGGTTATAGTTACACCCATGCGTAAAAACTAGAACACAGATGGCTGAAAATTAGCCAGGTCTACTTTGTCTGCTTCCAGAACAATAAAAAGCAATCCTAGAGCTTGTAATTGTGCCAGGAAGAATAGACACATGTGTCTCTGCACACATGGGCAGGCACATGCATCCACAAAGACATATGCAAACATGCAATCACTACAGGACTAAGTGGATTGGTTTGGATCCAGTTAATCCAGAGTATGGCAAAAGGATAAGAGGTACATAAGATTTTATTCCAGCTCAGGCCTAAACTCAAATGTTTGTCATCACAAATGTGCCAAATCAGGATATCAAAAATTCATATCTCTGTCTGGCACTATAAAGCTTCCCCTTATTATTCTCAGTTAGTTTGAAAGTGAGATAAGTTTTCCTGTAGTATGACCTCTCTTCCTATGCTGTCCTATTCCTGTAGCAAAGCACTTGAGTTATCACAGCACTGGGACAAGGATAATATTTTTTATTATAAATTATAACCCTCAGGTTATAATCCTTTTCCTGAAGGATGTGGTTAGAATGAAAATTTGTTAATTAGCTGGCTAGATACCATTGTGAAGGTATTTATGTGCATTTGGGTGAGTGTGATGTGCACCAGTTTGTGTGTCCACGTGTAGTTTTTGTGCTTTTAGTGCTCAGCCACGCCAGACCTCTGGCAATGTGCGTCTGGTTTGCTATAGATGGCTGTGGAGCACCTCCCCAGACTTTGATAATGTGGGATGTGTAGAAGCCATCTAGCCCACAAGCTCACTAGAATATTCCTTTCCGTCAAGTTACTTGATAGGAAGCTAGGAATATCAGGAGAGATAGGTGAAGGCTGGGCTGCAATGAGTTTTCACCCCTTAAAGGTATTTTGAGGATTTTTTCAGAATATATACGACAGAAGAAAATGAGACCATGTGGAGACTTTGCCAACAGAAACATAGGCTTCAAAGAACTGAAGGATCAACCAATAATTGGCACTCATCTGCCCTGTGAGGGTTCACAGAAATGGAAAGCAGAGGTTTCAAGTGAATGTTTACTGCAAATCTTCCACAACTTACACCACTGCAAATAGCAAATTTTCTATGATTTCATTAAAAAAAAATACTTAAAGAAAGTTAATTAAAAAAATGGAGAAGGAGTTCTGTGATGGCAGTTTTGTAACCGCTCTGTGAAGTGAGAGCCCTGTTAAACACAAAGCTGAACAGCAGATGGCATATTTACTCCCAAGACATGAAACTCTTGTTGACATGGTTTGTAATAGCAATGTTGATGTAAATGCATATTTGCTCATTGTGTGTATAATGCTGACATTAATCCTCAAGAAAAGAAAACCATCTGGATTTTTTTTTAGGCAGTATAATATGAACTGAATTAAATACTATAAAGTCATATATTGCTGAAGGCAAAACCTCTCTGTGGAAGAGGAGGACTGTATCCTTATTTGTGTTTCACACTAGCATCATCTAATCCAGTGTATACCTCTAATCTTGAGCTTTTTGCCTTATTTTTGATTTTTTTTAATGAATTTCACTGACCTTTTTATAATTTCTCTCCCAGTAGAATGTATTAAATAATCCAATTGAGGTCAACACTAGCTTCATTAGACAAAACTTGAGATATCTCAAGAAAATGACATCTCTTGGACTCCGAAGTGGTACATTTTTTTGCTCTGGTGGAGTTTTTCCCTAAAGAATTGATTCTTTTGTGTATAAAAGCTAGATTAATTGCAACTGCATTCTTCATGTGTTTTAAGATTGTTGCTGTTGCTGTTGTTCTTCTTAATAATTTATAATATTAATAAAATTTTTGTTATTATTTAATAAACAATATTTGAATAGTAAGCAAATTAAACAGTTTTCATCTTCAATCAGACTCTGAGCAAATTTGATAGTTTGCAGTTGAACTTTGATAGCCAGCTTTGAAATAAAATCTATATTTTCTCCCTCTGACACTCATTAACAGTCTGGAACATGCCCTGAGCATTTCCTTAAGCCAGGATCCCAAACAATGTCACAACAAAGGCCAAGGGGTTCAGAAGGAAGCTTTCGGACATATCCATTATCCCTAGATTGGGCTAAATAGTGTTTTAATATAGTGTTTTGACAGTGATTTCAATGCAACTATGATCAGGACCCCAGACACAGAAGCACAACTTGTCCTATATCTTCTGTGACCATATGGAGAAGTCATTGCATCTTCCTACGTGTTCTCAACAAAGTAGACTTAGCTATTAAGCTATTCTATTGCAGCTTTTCACACCATATACCCTATGTTTTTAAAAGTAACACAACTTTTTTTTTTTTTTTTTTTTTTTTTTTTTTTTTTTTTTTTTTTTTTTTTTTTTTTTTTTAGGGCTTAATTTGTTAATAATCTTTTTATGGTCTGCCTTTTCCCTCCCAGCTGTTTTCTTTCCTATTTATTGCACTTGGGTTTTATTGGAACAGAGCTGTCCAGAAATCGGTGCTTTTGAAGGCAGAGTAGATACACAACTGAGCCCTACTAAATGGCCTGCTCTGTTTACACGAGGCTTGTTAAATAACAGAGCAGAACACAAGCAGTGAGCATCAGTGTGGGTTTCCATCATTTATCATCTACAGATCACAGTGTTCCTGCAGCTACAGAAGATAAAGCCACAACAGAATGTAATATGAAGGCAATATCCCTGTAGAGATTTTTCTAGTGCAAATTGCTGTACAAGCAGTTAATTCTCATGGATCCCAGAAGACACACAGGTCACCTGAACATACTGAAAACTGAATGCAAAACTATAGCAAAGTATTGTTTTGACATATGGATATATTTATGGGGTTTTATTACTTTGGAAGCATTCCTGCATGTTTGAAGTTATTGCAAGCTTCCCACTGATTTCAGGAGTTCTTGATAAAATCCAATCATGTTATGGATTGATTAGAAAACCCCCTTTTTGGAAAACAACAAAAAAGGAAAGTGATGTTTGCCATGGAAAATTTCAGAACCAGACTTCAAACTCTCTGCACAGGAGCTTATTTGAAAAATGATTCACTGTGGATATAGCTGGAGAAAATATATATTTAAATCATCAGAATCACAGTGTAACCAGAAATGCTTACAACTTTGAAATTTCAGCTGGATAATGCCAAAGAAGTTATGAACTTACTGGTGGGGTTAGTAAGGGTGTTGCTTATTTCCTTTTCTGGTAGCTGCTGGGTGGTTGTGGTATTAAGTGCAGCAGCATCATCAAGGTTTATTGCAAGTTATTGCTCTCCTTTGCATCATCTTTTGTACCATCAGTATTAAGTGACGCTGACAGGGGAGCCCTTTCCAGAAGTGTAAAGTGTATTTATACAAAGAAGGAAAATCCCAAGCTTCTACTGAAATTGTAAGGAACTAAAAACTCTCAGAAAATATTTATGTTTAGCTTGAGAATACCCTTTCCACTGGAAATATAGTAATATATATCTCACTGCAATATGCTTAGACCATTCTTAGTACAGAAATCATTCAGAAAGATCTTGGGAAGTTTCAACAAGATCACCAGGTATTTGGCTTTTTCTTTCATTTTATTTTCAATTCTACAATTGGATACCAGAGGATCTTTAAAGCACCAGTCCTCCTTATTTGCACATTAAAATCCCTCACTGGAATTGGAATTGGGAGACTTGCAGTGGGGTTCTGACCTTGCTCTTTCAATAAGAAATGTAATGCTAATTTAGTTGTTGTTTTTTATAAAATACTTTATTAAGAATAATAAGAGTAAACAAGGTTACAAAAATACCAACTTTATTAACTAATGAAGATGCTAATTACAGAAGATTTGTATAACAAGTTATAACCACAGTGTTCCCTTTTCATTAGGCATTCAGCATGTTGTAGTTAATGGGAGCATTTTTTTTCCCACTTAAATAAGAAAAAAATACTTTTATCATACACTAAACTCCACAGGCAGCTCCCTGAACTTGGATCCCATGCAAGAAAACACCACACATAAATGCCCAAGGGTATGTTTAAAAGGAACACCGGAAAATTTTAGGGTGAAAAGCCATGTCAGTTCCTGCCAGCAGCCCCAACATTCAAAAACAGTAATATACCAGTGCACATGAGGGAGGAAGAAAATAATTGATAAGGAGACAAAGCTAAATAAACAATCCAATAGGCTTATTGGGGGTCAACTGGTTTACAACCAGCTTTCCAGAAGGATGATGACAAAGCCTCAACTCCTGCTGAGGTTGCCTTGGAGCTGAGAATCTGTGTACAAGGAACCATGTGGAAAAGTACTGAAGAACTCTTAGACCCTGCTCTTTTGACAATCACATTCACTGAATTCAAGGGACGTTTTGCCTGAGTAGATTTTGACTCCCAGAAATATATTTGGGCCCTCATCAGAAAAGCTCTAACTCAAGTGAGTAGCTCTGTCAAGTACATTGGCATTACCTGCAGGAAGGGATTGCAGGATGCCTCAGAGAATTTTTATCTTAAACTAGAGAAGAAGATTTCAGCAGTAGCAGCAAAAATCTAGACCAGTACATTCCCAATGAGAGCTACATTTTTCTCTGAGGGTCATGAGGTTTACAAGAGAAAGAGAAATAGGGGGAAAACTCTTTCAAGGGAAAGATGTTTTCTTTAACAAAAGGAAGAAGTGTTAGACAATTACAATGCCCAAAGAAAATAATGATTAAGTTAGACTAACCAGTCACACAAAATCATCTCTCAGGTTTTAGTTCCAGAATTTTATATCCAGACATTACACCTTTCAGAGATAAAGATTAGTTACAGCAAGGAGAATAAGAATGAAATTCAATGGAGTTGAAGAATGTCCTTAGATAAGAATTTAGGTTCTGTACCCCTTATGTTAATCTGATTAAAATCACATTTATGAAGTGAAGTTCAAATCCCACCGAAGTTAGTAAGAGGTTTTTTAGCAATTTAGATGCGCACTGGATCAGGTTCCCTTGTTATAACAGAGAAAAAATATTACAATAGTGAAAAAATATCTGTAGAGTGTCCTTTCTTAAGAGAGTCCTGTAGTTATAACAGTTGCCTGGTACGGTACCATTGGTACCAACAAGAAATATTCACAGGAATAAATGAAGTACAGATTCATTACCACATGTCATTATTCTTCTCTTCCCTTGCTCTTCAGGATCTCAGGTGCCCTCCATTCTGAGATAGGGACAGCAAAAGTACCTGGTAAGCAAGTGCATACAAACTTGTTATGTTCTGGAGCATCAACTCTGAAAATTTATTTTACTGAGGCACTGTCCAGAACAAACAGGTAAAAATCCTTACACACTGTCTAACAAAACCCAGTATTCTTATCATGTATATATGCATGTGTGTGTGATATATATATATATATAAAAATCACAGTCTTCTGCACAGCAGAAGCTTATAACTAAAATATTTTAGGATTTGATTTTTTTAGATAGACATAACAAAACACCTGCAAATATAATACAGTGAGCACATAACAATTCTTAGAATACAAAGAGTGAACATGGGATTGTATGTTTTATCCACATTCTACTTGTGGCTGAGAACAAAACTCACTTGGAGTTTTTTAAAAGTTTTTCTTAAAAATGTAATCTTTTCAATAAGATATGGTCAGTATATACTTAGTATGAATATACTTTTCACCTACATGACAATAATTAAGTGTAAATACAACAGGCTAAATCCTGCCCTTTTCAGGGCTGGTAAGTAAGAGAGGCCAAAGGGAGCACAAAGCCTTCAGAGGTGGTCAGAATAGATTGAGACAGACTGTCTGCAGAACATCCACAACCTTGAATCTGCTGTACAGAGAAGTCACATCTTGTCCAAAGAGACTATTTACATCAGGAGGAATTTCAGAAGCTCTTCTTGCTGAAAGACTTTGTCCTATGTACCAGTAGAATCTGCTGGATATGTGACACAAATCTCAGCAAGCCAAGCCACTTAAGCGTGGGCTGAAACCCATCCCAGCTCACCAGATGTAAGCATACTTGAGTCCCATTTTAGTCAAAGTGCACTGCCGAAGAAAAATTAGATGAGTCAAGATGAGGCCTGTCTCCCAAGACATCTCCCCTGAAGTGGTCACTTTCTGACAGAGCAGAATTCAATCCTGTATCTTCTGCATGAAATGTCCTTTTCCATGTCTACACCATGGAGTCAGCCTCGTGGCTATGCAGTTAGATATGATACACAGACCAAACACTATTGGAAACATTTACAATTTACACAGTCACAAGTGAAGCAACAGTGGTGTTACTTATGCAATTACATGTACAGTAGTAAAACTAACAATTGGATATAAGTTTTATCAATGTTCCAGAAATAAATGGTAATCAGTGCCATGTATAACAACATATTTGTACAATATTTCCAGACATAAAAATAATGCCTACAGAAGAACAAGCACTTTTCATAGATGATGATTTTTTGTTCCCTTTCCCTGTCAGCATAAAGGAAAAAGATTGTCCTATATATAGGCAGGAAACAAGCAACTAAACTATCAATGATGTTGTCCATATTAAATACAAGATAATATCAATCTCTGTAATCGTTTTATTATCCCAAAAGGAATTATACAAAGGATAGAATTTTGTCCAAATCTAGTTAAGGTTTCCTTAAAGTTCTCAAACTTCTGAAAAGTTATTAACGTATAACTTACTTTTCCGAGTCTTAAGTCTCTCAGCCAGGTGCTAGATTTTTTTTTTTTTTTTTTCTCCTGCAAATGCAGATTTTCAAGAAATAACTGGAACCAACTGATTTCTTAATAGTTGTCTGTTTAGAAAGATTCGGGCATATCTGATTTAAATTTCTTTAAATGCCCAAAGTCTTTCAATAGCTAATCAGGATTACTTTTTAAACTGTATGAGATGCTCTCTTTAGCATTGTAAATCTACAGTTATTTCTGGGTCAAACTTTAAAGAAATGATCAACAGTTTGCTAATCAAAATGGAGTTTGAGATGTCTGTTAGAGGACCACATACACAGTGAAGGAATCAAGTGCAGGACTAGAGTCTGTAAGCACTGTGTAAAAGAAAGTGGTAGTGACTTCTACAAGAACTCTGCTTATGGTAGGCTTGTCAAAGTCCATCAATAATGAAAAAATTACTTATTAAAGATATTATTTTTTAATAAAATACTGAAATCTTTGACCTCTTATAAAGGGGAAAGAGAAACATGATCATAAATGCTGTCCTCAACAGATGCATATATCTCTCAGTAGGGCTTTTGTTATATATGGAGAGAAATATATGGCTCATAGAAAGAATAAAATGTGTTAAATAGAACTACAATTTGTTTCTCCTTCTAAGATAATCTGAAGAGCAGCATTAAGAAGGTCATATGATCTATTTCTACAAAACCATTTATCATCCAGTAATGTCTTTGCAAAATTGTTTTATCCATTCAAGTATCTTCAGGAGATATGTCACCATACTTGCATATACTGTAAGTCACTCCAACATTTATAAAACAACACTGGTAGACAAAAACACCAAAAAGACCCATAAATATTAAAAGAAGCTCAACAAACTTGACTATCAAGTACTTAAAAAAATTGTTGATCTTTACATTACACATTAATTACATGCTGTCCAAAATCTTTCAGTGGGAGTTGTTGACTTTTTCAGGGTTTTCTGTAGGTCATCATAATCTTGTGTATCCACCGGGAATAATATGAGACCCTAACAAAAATCCCAGGACGATTTCGAATGGCACATCCACGGCCAGGAACAATGACACCAATTACAATCTTCAGCCTGTTTTGTTCACAAACCAAAGGACCACCATAATCTCTCTAGGAAAAAAAAATAAACAGCATAAGTGTCACTTCTCAAAATGCTTCAAGACAGAGGTCCCACCTGTCTGCTACTGAATGGTTTCTTTTGGGGATGACAGGATGCACCAGGCAATAGTGTTCTTGCCACAGGATATAAACCAACTTCCAATTTTATTTTTTTTTCATAACCAGAACTTATGAGAAACAGTGCAGAGTTGGCCTCTGACCTTTTGTTCCTTTCTGTGCAAATTAAGCTCTGTGATCCATCTTAACATGTCATTTTAGTGACTTCAGACTGGCAGGTTTTATTCACCTCTTTCAGCTACCTGCAAGGCTAAAATTTATTTATGTGAATATCAACCAGATGAGCAGAATGTGAGTTGACAGATAAATATCTTTGTTATGATGACAGGCCTTGCATGAAACTCTACTGACAAAGTCAGGTTAGTATCTTTCTTTCAGTCAATCATCCTGCAAGGCCGTAGGATGAGAATCTGCATAGATAAATAGGCAGGGGAGATAAAAAACATAATAAAAGGTCATATATTTTTTAAGAATTTGAAACATAACTTGTCAAGATGATATTTTTTTGTTATTATGGATGAATGAGACATCTATACACTAGTTTATGCATTCTATGAAAATTTGGAGTATGACCCACTGAGATCAGTTAGATACAATCACATAGACCTGGGACTTGAACAGAGATGCTGCAGTTTCTGCCCAGGTTAAAGGTAGACTGGACCCAGCAAACTGGCTGCAAAACTAAACAGCAAATGCTCATATGAGATAGTGAGTCATTGTTTCAAAAAATGAAAGCTGACAATTAGCATTTCATTCTCTCTGGATCACCAGAGAAACAACAATGCTTGACCTTTATTTGGTTTGGGATTTTTTCTGACTGACGGCAGACTAGTTCCCACATGAACAATGAACTGTGTCAGCGCCATCAGAGCGGCTCATAAAACACTTTCAGGAGTGGAGTTTCACCTGCCAATCTGATTTTGTTCCTCTGCCTGTTCTCTGCTGAGGAAAGTAGCTTCAAAGGAGAACTCAGAGACCAGGAAACTGCTCAGTGATTAAGACTGATTGCTAATATTAATTCATTCCATTTCTTCTTGCAGGGGAAAACAAAGTGCAGGATCCCCAGCAGACTTCCATGCAGATGTTTCATTTATAAGCCCTGACAAGTCTAAGACCTCATTTACAATTAAATATTTTATTTTGAAGAAAATACTTTGCAACAAAAAATGATCCCATGGAATATTAATAACAAATGGAAGAGGCCTCAGCTTTATGAAGATGACCTCTCTTCCCCATGGTTTGGTAGTACCCTTGGGTAGGGAAAATTTTGTTACATGGTTAACATTGGTGTTAGGAAATCAACAGTTCTGTTCCAGATAATAAATACTTAATAACGTTCATGGCTTCCCTCCATCTAGATATCTGCAGTCAGATTTTACAATTTAAAAAAAAAATTAAAAAATTATCTTCCTGTAATAAATTATTTACAGCTTTTCTCCTAAAATGTCTTTTCTCCATCCCCAAAACCAGTGGTAAGCCAAACAACTGTACCAAACTATATGATCACTGAAATAGTTGTCCTGTCCTCATCAACATATTGCTCAGGAGACCAAAATGCTCCAGTCTTCTGACTTATAAAAACCCCAGGACATTTTTAGATCTTTCTCCTTCCTTCATAATTTTATCAACTCATACTGAGAATTATGTATTTTTGCATGCAATACCTCCTCTAAATAAGAACACGAATTTGCTCCAGCTTTTGATTTCTAATCAGTCAAAACACACAGCTATTGCTACCACAGAGTCCACCTTTGTTCTTAGTACAGAGAACACAAGTATGTCTAGTGAAGTGCTTTAGCATATGAGTATATACAAGATTCCTGTAAACCTTTCAGTGACGTGGTAGCACAGTGAAATTGAAGTAATTTCTGCACTCTGACATAAACTAGAACACTTGTAACACAAATTCATTTTCCAGTGTAAAAGTTCAGTGCAATAAGAATAATTATAAAAAACCTCCAGTAATTTTATTTTTTTTAAGAAATAGCCAGGGTCTTATAAATGTATTAGGAAATGCAATATTTACCTCACAAGGCCCAGCACCTATGGTTTCAGCCACAGCACAGATTTCAGACTCATTCACAGTAATCTTCCCTTTGAGATATTGGTTGCATTTCTCATTTCCCAGAATAAACAGGTTTGCTACTTGGAGAAGGCCATCATAATTAACTACTACAATTGAAAATAAAATAAAAAATATGGTATTTTAGGGGAGAAAAAGTGTTTCAAGATACAGTCTAAATAAACTTATTAATATGATTTCAGTTATTGTATTTTCTCTCAAAAACTCACATTTTTTTCTATCCCCACTGTTTTTGCTTTTGTATTTCATATCATGCTTTTGTATTTTGGATTTCTTATATTTTCTGCAAATGGGATTTGCCAGACATTAGTTTGGTTTTCATGGCTGTTCAGTTCTCTGAGAATATCTGGGTAAGTTTGTAGCACTAGAATAGAGGGCTGGGTAACTGGACTTCCTCTGCAGCTCACCACCAGCTTGCCCAGTCATCAAAGAAATCACAAAAAGAGCCTGAAAATGTTATCACTCCCATCAGTGGAGAGAGGATTCTTCTCCCTGACTTAAAACACGAGTTAATGTGTAACAGTGCCTGCCATGGCCTAGGGAAGGACGTGTGACTTGAAAAATACTGCAGCAGAGTGGAGTTTTTCTCATTCTGTGCTGGCTCAGCTACCCTGAATGACTTTGTGCCTGCAAGGGCAGAGCCACAGCCTTGTGCAATCTCCATTCACCAGTGTGAAGGTCAGGAAGCAGGAGCCCTGTGGAGCTTACTCTTGTTCTACATGTCGAAAGACAAGCCTAGACAAGCTGCAAAGATAAATAAAGGGTCTGGACCTGCCCATTCTCTGCACAGCCATCAAAAGAAAATGCCAAGCTTGCCCTCCACTGACTTATTATCCTGTTTTCTTGAAAAAAAAAAAAAAAAAAAACCAAATGGATGTAACACTTCTTCCTTCCCTGACCGGGATTCTCTGAGGATTATAATAAGTAGTGCAAAAAATATAGTACAAAGTCCTTGGATGACAGATGTTATGTATTTACTGTATTACATAACCCCACAACATTGCAAATTCCTTATCAGTTGTCCTAAGCTAAGCTTCCCTGTGATGCTGTACTGTGCTCCAGCCTGATGTCCCTGTCCGCCAGACAGCCGATGCCCCCAGAGGATGGCCATTATGGACATGCTGGGAACATCAAAGGCAGTCATTTGGGAGAGGGCTGGTACAGATTAATTGCCACCCACAAAGAAATGGCAGAGTGGTGGCTACAAGGAAGACAGCCTCAGAATTCCAGCCTAGCTTCTGCTCTGCTTCCAGGACAGTGTGAGTATATTGCTGCTGCTTACTCAGGGTCTGTGGCAAAACAACATTTGAGCACAGTAAATATTGGAGTAATTATTGTCAACTGGCAACTATTAACTTTTTATCAACACCTAATTAGCCAGATATAGCATTTACTAGACTAAATAAATGTCTGTTCTCCCACATATTTGTATTTTCTTCGCACAAAACTGTGTTTAATAAACATTAGAAAGGTTGCAAAGTCAAATATTCAAAAGATAGGAAATGCCAGACTTAGGGTTGCCTGTGCATCTCAAATTCATTGTTATTGTCTGTGTTAATAAAGTCTTTGATTACATGTTTCTGTATTAGTTTTTCCACAGGGGCCTACTTTGGATTACAGAAAGAGACTGCTCAAGTAGATGAACAAGTATTTGTCAAAAAACCCTGTTAACATTCTACAGATCAATTTTGTTGATTTTTTTTTTAAACATGTAGATTGGTATTTTTCTCTAATTCACTCCTTGAAATGTTTGAATCATTTTGCCTGTCCCTGAAACAACAACAACAACAACAAAAAAAAGGAGAGAGTAGTGGAAAATATTTCATATTAAATTAACTTGGATAAAATGCTCAGAGATTTACAAAATTAGAAAAAAACAACTCTATTTTTTAACAAGAAGTGTTGGACAACCATGGCATCAGGCAATACCCACAGCCTCACCTATAATGACAAGAGGAAGTAAGTTGTCAACGTATTCATTTAGTTTTTAAAAATAGTTTCTTACATCCAGTGTATCCCCATCCATAAACACTGCAACTGGTCTTCTCTGGAATGGTACATCCAGAAATGGGCAATCGGATTATTTCTACAAAATTTGTCAATATAGCAGGTCTGAAAAGAGGAAAAAAAATATAGATATAACCTTCTAAGATGTATTTTAAAAATTACATTGAGTCTATTGTAGACCACAGCAATTAAAAACTGTGCCAATTCTTTTCCTTTCATTTTCTGTCTTTGAAGAATATGATGGATTCTTCTACCTATTTTCTGTACTACAGCTGCCAACTGTCAAAAAATTCTTGAAATGCTGTCACCACTTTTAGACTATTTAACTTGGGTTTTAATCTTAAAAGTAAGTAGTGATGGCATTTCATTTGGATATATAGGTTTGTTAATGTGGAGAAATTTTGAAAGCTTGTATGTACACAAGGATCTCAGCTACAATCTGGTGCACATTCTATAAATCAAAACCATATACTAGTCCGCTACTTTGTGGGTTTTCTTTAAATCTCCCAACAAACCTAAACATGGTTAACAGGAAGAATAATGTAGGTATGATTTCACAGGAGTAACATCTGTTTTCTGAGTAACGTCAATGGACCTGCATTTCTGCATATACCAATAAAATTTCTTTCAGTTGGAAGTTTACCCCATGGAGACAGCATCTGTAGTATTGGAGATAATACAACAATGAACTTGAAGACGTCATTTAGGAAGAGAATTATGAATTTATCTCACCCAGTCCCAGAATTCACAATAACAGATACTAACCTGCTAAGTTTCAATAAGACCAAATCTGACCCTGGGGGGCCATATACCAACTGGGCAATATTCCGGACTTGTCTGCGCTTCTCCTCTCCTTTTCCTTGGATATTATGGACTCCAAGCAGGGCTTTGTAGTCTTTCAAATCTTTGTACCTAAGTGAGGCAAAGTTGGTAATGATTTTTCTGACTGAAAATAAAATAACTAAAAAACTCTGCCTAATATGATTATGCTGGAAGATCTTAACTAACGCTCCTTAGCAGAAATGATTTCATGCTGCCAACTGCTATTCCAAAATCAACATGCTTGGATATAAGGTTTTGGCCTGAAGCCATTACATAATTTTATCTTTAACTGTTACTAAAACCTAATTTTTTTTTCATAACAGTGTCCAAACATTTAAATCCTTGGACACTATGAACCTTTGAACTTTTTTAGATTTACTCAAGTTTTCTATTTTATTTTGTCCAGTTAAGCAGAAGCATGAGCTTATTCTCCTAAAGAGGCAATTGTCTAATCATGACACTTGGAAAATGTATTTATGCTTCTATGTAAAATAGCCAGGGCTATTTAGATTTACAGCAATAATAACAGAAAATAACAAGGTCCCACAGGCCTTTTATATCAGAAAAACAGTGTTTAAGCCAAACAGGAGGAAAAATTTCTGCATTCAAGCTGAAGAAGAGTTGTGCTGATAAGTTCCTGAAAATAGATGAATTTTCATACTGCAAAATTACAGACTACTGTACCGAGAAGGGAAACACTGCCTTGCTGTAAGAACCCACTCTTCTTTTATCAAAGTACCACCACAGATATGCTTATTCCTGAGGGAGAAAAGGAAAAAAAAAAAAAAAGGTTAAAAATAAAACCAACCCAAACCACTAGTATTAGTTTCCACATAGTCAAAAAGTTTAAAGAGTGTTTTGCTCCCCATGCGTGTTTTCTGGTGAAAAGTGGCAGACTGACAACACGAGGAAACTTGTCTCTGTCCCTTCGCTCTCCAGTTCCAACACTTACAGTAACATGACTTTACAGAGCTTTACTGCAGTGTGAAAAAACCAGAAAGAAAGACAAATCCATTTACTCTGTTCATTTAGTGGTTTCAAAGCTGAATTTGTAATAAGACACCTAAGTAAAAAGAAAAAAGAAAAAAAAAAAAAAAAAAAAAAAAAAAAAAAAAAAAGGAGAGGGGGCAATACTTTGTAACAAGAACTGGACTGAAACTTTCAAGCAAGTCCCCAAACTGCCACCAGATGTAAACAACATTTGGTCATTACTCATGTAAGTATTATTCAAAGCATTGACCTCAAGGTGGAGAGTTCCTATTTGATTACAAGCCCTAGGAGATTTGTGTCCCCACATACTTCAGTTGGAAACAATCTGCAGTGTATGACATCCTACATGTGATTATAGAAAACCTGAAGCATAATATATCAAGTAAAATTAAAGCAATTAAGCATGACAGTTCTTTAAAAAAATTACTGTGGAATGTAGATTAATTAGTTTCCTTCTTTGTGCCTCCAAAATCACATTTATTTTCTGTAGCTCTTTGGAAAGTGAATCAGAATTGTCAGCAATTTGGGAAAAGCTTAAAATCTCACAATTTATAAATTCAAATCACACAAATGTTCAAAGTTTTGCAAAGAACTACTGGATGTATACCAGACTATATATGGAGTTCACAGACAGCAGGATAATACAGAGCTTTGACTTTTATATATTTTAAAACATATTTTGGTTGAGTAGCAAAATATCTTGTCCAAAAGGCTGGAGTCTTTTGAAATGTAGGTTCTAGCTTGTTTTATTATAAAAATATACATCCAGGAGTATAACTATGTTCCTCTATGTTATGTTTGCATCACTTACTATGTTATACAGAATTTCATCTTTTGTGTTAGATTCATTAATCCACATAGAAATGTTAATTCCTCATTTAAGTGTGTGAAAAATTCAGAGCTGGTTCCATGAAACAGAATAAAACCATTTAAAAATATTTAAATACACTTGGTGACAGAATCTGAATTGGATATTCAAGAAAATTTCATTGATCAATTTAAGATTTAGAGGTGGGCTTTGGTTACCAAATACGAATAGCTTCTAAGTTTCACTGGGCCTTCACCATTCAAACACAGCAATTCCATTTTGGAGTGTAGAGTTAGGCTTTCTTGCGCAAAGGTCAGAAGCCATTAAGATTTTGTTTCAGACAATATTCTATTTGCTTCCTTGGTAACAATGCAAAATAAAACTACATTTTTATGCCCACATGTAATACTTCAAGATATATTTTGCTGCTGGACTATGCCAGGAATCCCTTATTCATAAAAAGATCTGCAATCATTTAAGCATTCATGTTTCATGGAATTTTATTGCATAGCAAAAAATCCAGGTTCAAGTACCCTAACAATAACTATTTAAATTTTAGGTACCCAGATGTAATTCACCTTACCTGCCTAAAAGTTCATCAAATATCAAGGCTACTTTTAAAGTAATGCAAAAATTAACTATTACAGGGAGCGATTTAGTCCACCTATCTGGTTACTTAGTCTAGGAATATAGTGATTTTCCTCTACAAAAGTCTTTCTGAACCACCCAATGCACTCCCAAAAAGGTTGAGATCTGATGGATTTCATAAGATGTGAAAGTCACCAGGGATAGGGAAACTCCCTCAACCTGAACTTCTCTAGTGATGAAGAGATGTAGAAAATGCAATCTTTATCTTTTTCTTTACTCACATTTTTCAATTAATACGTCTTTTACAACATAGTTTTAAAGGAGATGATGAAGCATAAGCTAATTGAATTGAGCTTTACTTTAGTCTGGCCCAGCAGACAAAAGACTATTTTTTTAACTTTTTTTTTTTTTGTGATAGAAGATCTAGAGCCAATGCATGAGATATATCCTGTTATAAATTCATGATTCACACTTCCAGCTGATGAGTTATGAACCAGAATAAAGAATATAGGAAACTGCCATTCTGTGTTCTGGCCTTTAAACAGCAGCAAAGATCTGCCATAATGTGATACATGTGTTATACACAAGTTGTACATTTTAGGGGTCCTGTTTTACAGAATAAAAACGATTTCCTCAGAGCTTTTTTTTTTTTTTTTTTTTTTTTTTTTTTTTTTTTTTTTTTCTAATACCAGATGAATTTTAATTGCATGCAATATCATAAAGGAAAGCTTAATTTGACACAGGTCAAAATCTTGAATCTTATCCTTCACAACTCTGATTCATATCCTTCAAATGCTCTGCCATCAAAGTGAAAATACTGATCTGGAATTCGATTTTTCTCTAACAGCCTCTAAACTAAACAGTTTAGTGCTGAATGTGAAGCCAGTGTTATGAAAAGGTCTGCAGTAGCTAATTGAAAGAGCAGAACACTATGAATGCAAGTTCATGTGTATAAGTTAGTGACAGCGAACATATAAAGTATTTCACTAACAAAGTGAATACTATGGCATCACCTGGACATCAGAGGAATGCTGATTCCCTGCTTTTACATAAATAAACTGCAATATAGAACTATTCTTGTTATGGTCAACATTTTCTACAATTCTAAAAAGTATACCCTAGTAGTTGCATTTCTCTTCTAATCAAAGTGATAGTTACCTGTATGTCAAACTAACCACCCATCCTTCGTTAGTTTGTGTTGGGATTCCATTTACAACTCTCAAATGTTTTGTTGAGGCACAGGGAATGGCAGTATCTGAAAGCAGGTCCAGAGATCACATTTTACTAAAAACAGTGGTAGGAAACCTGCACAGTTGCACATAAAGACCACAAGAAGGTCAATATTTATTATGTATTATCTTTCCTGTGCTAATGGAATGTATTTCTGGCCATCAAAACTACTTCAGTGCAGCTGACTAGGTCTATTTAAATATCCATAGGGAATATAAAATACATAAACTTAAATAGTTTTTTGAGATCTACATGGTTAAAAAGCAAACATTGAAACTCATTACCAAATCTCACCACTGGCAAGACACAACAGTGAGGAGAGATAAAGGAATATAATAAAGCTATTCCCCATTTTTGTCTTGTTAAATTAATTGTGCTCAGTCTTTGTGGTGGGTTTTTTACAACTTTAACTAATCTTTATTTTGTTTCCCAATTGCAAAACAATGTCTAGATTTGGAGGATAGTCATGCACTGCACAGATCATACACAAAGTTACTTACCATCGAAGCTGGTTGTAGGAGGAGTTGTATCACCTTCACCTAGACAGACACATGACATAGCCACAACAGAAAATTAAAATGCATTTAAAAATTGAATAAAATTCAACAACAAATGACATATTGTTAACTTTAATAGTTTCCAAAGTTTTAAACTTCAACGATTTATTCAATACATTGCAAAAACAATATTCAGTAAGGTTTTACAAGAGGGCAAATTTTTATTCCAATAAAACGAAATATGAAGTAAACATTTTGTAACAGAAATGTCAAGTATTTTTCTTCTTGGCTGAATCCTGAAGACATCAGGTTGCCTATTATGTTCAATTTACATGTTTCATTCAAACAAGCAAATGCTGAAAAATAAGATTATCATTTTTATATTAGCTTTCAGGAACTATAGAAGTAAAGTGATTAAATCCAAAGAAAATTGAAAGAAATTCTTCATTCCTTAAAAAACTTCAAAAATCATTTTAAGTTCCTATCAGCAAAAACTTAATCTTATCAAAACATGTTCCTCAAAATCTAGTTCAGTTCTTCCATCTAGTCCTATTTTAAAAAAAAAGTTACAACAAGTTTGCCTAAACTTGTTTCCAAATGTTTACCTTCAGTGACACTTACAGAATGACCCAGCATTATGAGCTAGAGGTTCAGGGTTAACTGCTGAAAACTTGCACAAGATAAATTTAAACAGCCTCATCCAACTAGATTTCCATTATTTAGAAAATATATGTGTATACACACACACACATACATATGTATATTCATTATATAGATACAGTTATATCCATAGTTAAGTTTCTATGTGCATGTATATACATATATGTATGTGTATAGATGTATGCATATGTGTGCATACATACATTTCTATGCATTACCCTATGTATGTGCATATATATATATATATATATACAGTATTGTAATACTAGTCCATATGAGTTAAAATGATAAAACTGGCACATTCCCACTCTGGTGCTTGATTGCAGAAATGTACTACTCACCAGTTCTGGATACCCTACAAATGTTCCCAAGAATGCATCCTTAGGATTTCGCAGATCCAAATAATGAACTCAGAAAGAGCGAATTAAAAATATGTTTCTCCAGCTGCTATGCTTCATTTTTACTGAGACAAATAACCTTTTGCACAGTTTTGTTTACTCTTCACAGAGATGCCAAAATATCACCTGAGACTTCAAATACCACATTTTAGAGATGCTGGAGTTTGGACTATGAGGAAATGCAGCAGATTGCCACTAGGAATGAGTGTAACATTATCCTTAACCTCTAGAGATCACAGACGTGCATTCAAAAGCCTGATTTACCATTTAAGTGTTCTCCCAGGACATAGAGCAAAGTAACTTAGAAATAAGAACTGAAGAGAAAGATTTTGAACATAAATGTGAATTGTGCATTGTTCAGTATTAAACTATCTTTTTCTAGTTGTCATCAGTTTATTGCTGAATTCCCTAGGATTCTTAATTCTGTTTATTTAAGCTATTTAGATTTAAACATTCAACTTTGGAGGCATGACTTTCCTAATTCTTGCCAGGAGTTAAATCATCCCATAAACATCCGAAAGCAGAATCTAATCTTTATAGCACATATACACTTCAGCATATATGTAGTGAGTTATTCTGTCATTACAAAGACTGATCACACAAAGAGTTTTTGAAGCTTGTAGCCCAGAAGATAACTCTGCCTGGGTTTCTTGAGGCCACAGCCAACATTCTGACCACTAGACAATTCTTTGTCTCCGTCCAGCCCTCATTCAATAGCTAGATCTGCTGGAAAATGTTTGACCATCTGTAATAGCCCCTTTGTGCTCCTGCTGCATAAATAAGTCTTGAAATCTCCAAGCTGGTCAAGGAAAAGAACCCCTTGTCCATATATTGCACAAGCAGCTTCTGTCTGCTCCTTTCTCAGTCACGCACAGTTGATTCCTGACAGAATCAACACATTTCCTGCTGCCACAAGTGACAATTAGGAAGGTGTGCACGGGCATGTGGCACCGTGGCTCCAGTGGGACTGCACAGCTGGCAGTGCCAGCGGCACACCAAGTACTCACATCGAGAAATAGGGCAGTAATCCCAGGGAACAAGAGGATCATCTGTGTAACACCAGGGACCATGAAAATCATCATCTGGATTGCGGCAATAGTTTTTCTTCAGTTTACTAACATCTGGTTCTCTGAATATTTGTATATGCCTACAGGGAAAAAAAAAATCAAAGTGTTGAAAAGCTTTATACTATAGCCCAAATTTTCAAAGGTTAAATGTTGCTTTGCTCCACATTGTATTATTAGCTGATTGAGAAGCCCACAGGTCAGAGTTTAGGGCTGGTTAAAATCAAAGGGCAGATAAGACCCAAATATTTTCTAGATCTGGGTCCAGTGTTCCTCTGGTTTGTATTTTAAGCACTGTGTCCACTGGACAGCTTCTAGATCTTCCACTCAAGCTAAAATCTCTAGATACCCTAAGGAGGGATCATTATACTGATTAGAAGAGTGCTTGTGATGCCCTCAGCAAATCTGCAGGCCTCTCTGGGGAGAAGAGGTACCTTCTTCTGCAGTTGCACAGCACAGGTGAGCATTGAATCTACAAAGCTGAATCAAAGGCAAAAGAAAGGCAAACTAAGAAAGTTAGCAAGGATGAGCAGCAGGCAAGGAAAAAGATGAATGGCTCAGACAAACTGCAGTGATAGGTCACCTAAGTTGCAAGCCCACGTGAAGCACTTTAGAGGTGAAATTTTGAGGCCAAAATCTGAAGTGGAGGAAGATGTTTATTTTTAGCTTGTCAGATACAAGGATACAGGCTTCCTTAGTCACAGCTGTACTGCTCCTTCAGTTCATAACCAACCACACATGTTGCCTCTAGAACACTCATAACCAGAGAAGCTGTTGGAGTGAGACAGATAACTCCCCAAAGAAGTTCCCAGATGGAAAATGTGTGGGAGTAAAAAAAGAAAGGCTGATCTGTGCTTTATTACATGAATGCAATTGCATCAAGCATCCAGTAGGTTTATACTGCCACATTCACAGCAAATTAAGTCTTATCATGCTTCTTAGAAAGCATGAGCTTAAACCTCTGCCTCCCTTACATGAACAGCACACTGGATACACATATGTATCCTCTCTCTCCCCATCTGTGGGAAGAAACACATGTATTCCAGGTGATGATACCAGACAGGGCCACTGAAATCTGCCTTTTGCAATACAGCTTCCTCAAAACCTCACTTCCTGACTTACACAGTCCTTCCAAAGGACAATGGCTTATGTATCCAGCACTGTGACTCTACAACAAGCACCAAAGCTAATATTGACACATTTGCATCAGCACCAGAAACTAAAAGAAAATGAAGGAGAAACTATTTTCATCACAGCCACTAGTGTGTGTAACATCTCATACATAGCAGAACACTTCATTATTCATTATCCTTTTTTTATATATATAGTCCTGATAATTCATTTTACTTCATCAAATAAATTGAACTTGTCATTTCTACTACTTGAAAATAAAGCCAAACTAAAGATAAGCAACTGAAATTGCAGGTCTTTTTATTGGCATTTGACATCAGTGTCACTAGATTGCAGACTAAAGAGTCAGCTTCAGGCTGCAGGGGACATTAGGTGGTCTCAAGTCCAACCTCCTCCTTGAAGGAGCATGAGCTATGAGACAAGGCTGACGAGACAACCCTTTCCCCTAATTTCTGATATCCTCTCATTGTACTAAACTTTCAAGGACAGGGATGGGGGAAAAATAAGCCCATAAACTAAACACTAAGGAACATCCCAAAGCCTGAAATTAGTGGTTAGCCTGAACAAAGTCATGTTGTGCAATATATTTAAATGCAAACAAAAAAAGAAAAATATAAAAATAAAGATTAGGAAAACAAAGATATTAAAAGCTCCAGGGCATAGGGGCAACTTTAGAATCAATGCAGATGAAAAAGAGTTGCCATCTGGAGGCAATATTTATTCAGGACTCACTGAACCATCTCTTTCTGTTTAATACGTACACACCTACGTAAGTCTTCAATATTTTTGTCCCATGTGGAGCAAGTTAGCCCAAATCTTGTCTTGGAGAGATTCCCCATGTAACTCTTGCCATTGCCACGATAACAATCTGAAAAAAGAAGGTTGAGATAAAAGTGGGGAGTGATTGTGAAGAATTAAGAAGAAAATTCTTGCTTTTCATCAGTAATCCAAATTACTAAAGACAAGTGTTTTGTTTAGCAAATGCTATATACTATTAATCAGACATTTGTATAAATCAGATCAGAAGAAAAATGGAAAATAGTTTTCAAATTTACATACATAATCTCCTGCTTGACACCTTCATTCCGAACACAGCAGTATTTTAACTTTTGTCTTAACTTACATAAACTTAGACATTTTCTTTCATAAATAGTTGGCTTGTGATTAATTTAGAAGAGTCACACAGAATATCCTAAAAGTTTTCAGAAGCTAGTTTATATCAAACCAAGTAAAAAATGGTCCCTTATTCCTCCCTCCACAAAAAATAGGCATTCAGTTTAGCTCTGCGTAGTTTACAGATATTGGAAACAGTATATAATTCTAGACCTAAGTATTTCTTCAAAAATCAAAAAATCATCATGACTTTAATTTTAATGTAATTCAAAAACTTGCCTGTTCACTCCAGCAGAAGTCATGTTTAATTCATAAGCTTTTATCACAAGCCTTTTTGAGACTTTTCAAGAGAATTGTTTAAAATTATCAGTACTATAAAGACATTTTGCATAAAGCACTTAATTTCATATTCATCAGTATTTTTACTTTTTGATAATTGATCTTTTACAAGAAACACAGAATAACTATAAAAGTTTAGTCCTTTCTCTGACATGAGTCTTGCAACTGCAACTTTTTCAAACTTAAAGAAAAATTGGTTAAAATTCAAAGAGTGAGATATTAATGCAGCCTGATGTAGGGTTATAGGTCTGAGGTCTTAGCCTTAGTTTATGCTGTGATTGACATCCATTCAGGATACAACATTACTCCTTACAGTAATACCAAGACCTCATGGGAAAAACGTTTGGGTGAAGACTCAGAGTGAACCTCGCAGGCAGAGGTAGGTAAGAACTCAGAAGGTCAATCCTTTCTAGACAAGGAGGCATATGCAAGAAAATAAAAAGTGAAAAAAAATTGGTTTTGGTAGCCTGATATGCAATTATAAAAAGATTGTGAACAAAGGAAATCATCTCAGCTGTGCAAAAAGGCCTTTCAAACTAAGAAAAGACAATGGAGCAGATACATAGATTGGTCTTGTCTAATAATCAGATCCAATCAAATCTTTGCTGCAGCATTCCCTGCTGGAATCACAAATTAAACTGGGAAAGGAATCTCATTTACACCACAACAAATCCCAAGTATGCCAATAAAGCCAAAGTGGAACTACATAGGTGTAATGCAGACACTTCTCCAGTTCTCAAGGCTGTCTACTTGATCCTCGGAACAGTATGGCATTCACTTAAAATTAAGTTATCACCCTTTCCTCTGTTACCTTGTTCATTTGATACATCACACTTAGGAATCTGGGAGCAATAACCGATACGGATGTTTGGGTCAGTGGTAAAGCACCAGGGTGATTCAGATCCATCTGGATTTCGGCAGTAGTTCTCCCTCAAATCCCTATAAAAATAAATATGTTAGCTCACAGCGGGGATAACCTAAACCCACCAATGTGGTCCATTGTTTTTTGTAATGAATTAACAAAAATACAGGTTCTTTCAGGTCTCTGTGTTACTGATCAGTGTCAAGTGCAAGGAGATGAGCCAGTAAGAACAGTGTCCAGAAAACAAATATTAATGTTTTAAGAATATCCTTGTGGAAAATCATTTTCAGCAGACATACATTTTGATGGGATATAAGATTTCATTTGAAGATTAACAATATTTTCATTCAGGATCCCCATCAAAATTTGTATACAACTGACATTGGATACACCTCCAATACATTACAAGTGCTTTTAAATACAAACATTACCAGAGTGCTTAAAGCTCCCTGTACTTTGAATGGTTCTGGTAAGTTTTGAGAAACAGAGTGCTTTAGACTATCAGTAACTCATTTAAGAAACTGAAATGTGGAAAATAAAAAGTGTATGTTGAAGTTCTATACAGCTGTTACCTTTAAAGTAGAAGTTAGTCACAAGGGAACACCTTTAAATGTCTTTTGCAGCTTGCATGAAATATTCAAACCTCTTAAATGCTAAGTTTTATTTCCCTGTCTCCTGACAGTTGTTGCCATGTTCTGTGCATCTCCATATTTCACTGTATTTTTCACATCTGCAGCACTTACTGATAACAGACTATGGAAAGAATGGGCCTAATACTGCAAATTTTACTCATCAATAAAGATCTTTAGTGAGAATTGGGTTGTGGCTCCAATCTGGTCAGCAAGGTTTTCTCTATTCTTAGTTAAAAAAGGACTAACAATTAAGCTGTAAGCACTCTGGTAATGCCTAAAAAGAGTAGATTATTCACACCTTGGAAATCTATGAATCATACAGAAATGTATGATGACCAGTGGTCACTCAAGTAAAAGCAGTCCTATTGATGTATCTATATTTAGTAATGAGCCAGAAAAAAGGATTTAAATTATGAAAAAATTAAAGAAGTGCTTTCAAATATTATAAATATTAATTGTTACAAAGAAGAGTACATTCAGGTCCTATTTAGGACATATTAAATTAAAATCAGCAATCAAGCTCTGAAGAAGTTTTTATTTCTATGAAAAAAAATCCAGTGATAATGTATCAGCACTGTTGAGATTCAGATCCCAGCTTGGAACATATCCAGGCACTTCATAATCAAATTGATGAATACATGCTTGAAGGAAAAGTTCATAAAAATCCCTAGGGTTTCACACAGCTTTGTCTAGAACTACTGCTTTGAGATGTGAAGGACTGATTTTTCCCAGCCATGAATGGTTTTGATCCTGAGCAGGTGGAGTGGATGCATCAGAACATGGGGCAGGGACGAGAATCCCAGGGTCTGCTCCAGTGGCATGAATTGTTAAACATGTTAAAACTCAACCCTTTCCCCACTGCAGTAATAATACACACACGACTCTACTCACTTGCATTTGAAGTTCTCAGGGGTGATGTTGTGCTGGTGAGGGAACTGGGAGTCCCACCTCTGGCACGGGATTCCACTCCATATGGTGCTGACGGTGCCGCGGTAACCCTCGCCCTGCCCGCGAACGCACGTTGTGGTCTCAGCTGCCGCCTCTGTGCTGTTCACGGAGCTTTCCTCTGCAGACCCAGACAAGAAGTGCTCTTTCATTCTCTTAAGAATGGCTCAGGATGTCAGGTTTGAACTCCGCATTACTGATGGAGTCATGGATTACATGATGCTCAAAACATGGTAATTGCTGTTCTTTGGTGAAATTGTCAATGTGATTATAGTATAATTTTCTCCTCTTCACATTTACAACATGCACCAAAAATCCAACATCAAAATAAGTGCCAGGCTTTATGCTAGTTTATCTGCTTGCATGCAAAGAGTCTGCAATATGTTTTTGCATGAGACACCTGGCCTATGCTGTTCATTGGAGGTTTTAAGATATTTCTGGTTACTCTTTCAAGTTCAGCAAATATCATTCCCTCAGCTTTAAAAAACTGAGTGACCACCCACATGAACACTGTTAAACATGGTAACACATATTTGCAGGATTAAAATACAATTTGGTTTCTTTAAAGAATTCCCAGAGTAACAGGTCAGAGGAAAAAATATGCAGATAAAAAGTAATTTAAAAAAATATAGATCTTATTATAAATTAACGTGCTAAATTCTTTGAGAAAGTTTGTTTTTTGGGTTTTTTTCATGCCTCATATGGTTAAAAGAAGGGGGAAAAAAAGGCCTAGCTTTTGAAATCAAAGATCAGTATTCTCTACAGAGAGAAAAATGTTTTAAAGACTAACAAATTCATCAGACTCAAGATCTCTTACAGATGTTGATATACTCTGCACTCACCCTGGTGTGGGCTGTCTTGAACTAAATTCAGAAAAACAGTGGTTTTTAAATGACTCATTCACATAACTTTAAAGTCTCTTTTTATTTCTTATGCAATTTTCATAATTGAAAATTAATGGCACAGATATTGCATCAGATATATATACAAAGTAGTACAAAACTAAATACACTGCAGTAAGAGTAATTCTTCTGCAATATCCTCAAAAGTTCCCAATACAATATTTTAAAAGTAACCGTATATCTGTTGGCAATTGCTATTGTTTACAAGACTAATTTTATTAACTATCTTAAAGGTATTAGTTGCCAGCAAAAAGTATGTTAACAAAGTTCTTTAATTAGTTTTCTTCAAATGGTCCAGTGAATAGAACAGTATTTGTGTTACTCATAATGTCGTTTACTCCTGGCAACTTGAGCCAGTTCCATGAACTCAGAGAAAATATGGATCCAAAGGAAGCCAAATGTCATAACAGATGGTTTTGGCTGATTTGCTGACTGATCTTTGACGTTAAAGATCATTTCCCTGTCAGATGATAACATCAAGTTGTGCAGTTGAATTATACATTTATCCATGCATCCCTTTCGCTCTTCATCTGGTTGATGTTTTTAAATCAAGTGTTTCACGGTCAAATTCATTTCCTGTCCCTCCTTCCCAAGGCAAATGTTGTCCTGTTTCAATGGGTTTTTGAGTTCCAAGCTCATTCCAAAGTCAAAAGGATATGGCACTGGAAGTATCACAAGGAGGTTTCTGCAGGCTGACAAATGCACTCCTTCTAGGGCACTCATCAAACAGTCTTGCAATTAGTTACTGTATATTTAGTCCTTATACACCACTTTAAAATAGTTAGACTACAAAAAGATGAATTCATACAACTTATAGTAATAAATAGTTGTACTATTTGTGGTTTCCATTATAAATAATATCTGAAACCAAATGGAGTTATGCTCTAAAACAGCTTCTAGGCTGATTAGAGTGGTCATTGTTATGTCACATTCAAATACATATTAGTCTTTTTAAAAAATACGTGTTTTTCTTTTATACAAATGAAAGAGATCTGAGGAAAAGCCTGAGGGGTAGGGGAGAAGAGTTTGCTAAGATGATAAATTTCAGCATACACCCTGGCTTCACAATATTTCCTTAGTAAATTAATAAATTAAAACTATGTAACTCTACATACCCTATGAACTCTACCAAAGTCTTCTTAAATATGAATAACAAAATATCAGTCTAATATAAGCAGTTGCAAAGACCTTATCTAGACACAAAAAAATTCTCTTTCAACTATTACGAAGTTTCTACAGCGCCTACTCTGTACTTAGTCATGCTAAAGAAAAAGTAATTAGGTTGGTGTTTATACATCATTATGTTGGATTTTTGTTTTTTGGGTTTTTTTGTGGGGTTTTTTTTGTTGTTTTTTAAATCACATGCCTGAAATGAAAGAAGCAATGTATCAATTGATTTAAGCAAGACAGTAGTAATTTGGAAGAGCATTCCTTCTTGTACATCTGCAGATGTACGTGTCTGGACAATAACCTCCACCTGTAGATCAGATTTTACAACTTGGCCATGCCAAAATATACAATGTACAGAACTTAACTTTAACATTGCCATGAATATTTGCACAGCCAAGCCACTCCTGGAAAGACTTGCTTTATAATGACTAAGAGAAAGTATTTAGAAATCTGCAACATTATTATCTGCTATTACTTTGTGGCAGCTCTCAGTAAGAATTCTAGTAATGAGAGGGATCGCTAAAATATTCTAATTTTACTAATAAAGCTGTTTCATTGTTCCAAAAGGAAGAACCCTCCCCAAATTCTTCTTGCTGTACCACCTGCATATACTACAAATGTCTCATTTTGAAACAAAAAATGAGACTCCAAAATATTTCTGAAATTTAGTTCTGAAATTCTGAAGGCTTGTGACCTCAGGACCAATTCCCATTCTGGCTATTGAGTCTCACAGAAAGCTCAAAACTTACCAATAAAGGCTTGAGAAATCCTTCATTCATCTGTCCATTCCACAAACAGGCATGATGGGAACAGTCTCCCTATTCCTGTTAATGAAAGTTGGGCTGGATGTGCACAGGAACAGGCAAGAGCTTGAGGAGCAGTGCCTGCCTCACCAGACACTGCAGGTTATACAGCACTTGCCAAACTAAGTGCCCAGGCTGTCCAAGCCTACAACTTACATAGTCATCTCCATTCACTACTGGTCTGGTTGTTGAGGCTAATTACTCATCACCCACACACCAAATTAACTAAATTTAATAACTCTGAGCATGGACATTAGATGTGCAGAGCATTGGTGAAAGAGCCCCAATACCACACTCACCAGGTCTCTTACAAGGCAAAATCAAGATCAAGATCAAAATCTATAAAATTAAATTCCGATCCTTATCCCAGCAAATCCTCCAAAACATAAATTAAGATCTGAAAACCCAAGGGATTGTTCCAATGAGGAAGGCAATCTGAATTTAGTTAGATTCGTTTAAAATCAACAAGCAACCCTTACTTTGCAGTACTTGCTAATATTTCATAATGAAAGTTCCCAGCATTTTTTGCTTCAGTTTACATTTTTTTAGTTCTGAACTTAGATTAAAATACTGTTAAAGAAACATCACACAAAATGCCACCTTATAAAAGACAATTATTTATAATGTATGGATTCAGTATCACTTATTACTCCTGTAGGAAAGTTCATTATGAATAGAGGGATTTGGTAATTGTTAGCAGCATTTTCCTACTTTTGAACTTTGTGGGTTTTTGTTTTCTTTTTTAAATTCTGGAAGACTAAAACTAAACATGCAATTCAGACAGCCCCACAAGGGGATTTCCTATTAGTAGTACTTCTACCTTCCCATATTCACTCTGAAGTCCCCAACCAAAGGGCGGTAATGCAAAGATATTCTTTTTTCCATGAAACCCTCCTCTTTTTGATACTTCAAAATACATAACTTTTATTAATATGGGCCAGCTCATGCATTCATAGGTGCTTAAGTAAAAAGATGAAACATTATCCAGAGCCTTATGTGTAAAGCCACAGAGAGTCTTCTCAGTTGTGGTTCTCACAGCAACGCCAGCATGAGGGAGTCAGCAGGGGCCTTGAGTCATTTGACAGCTGAAGTAACCAGCTAGATACTATTTCTGACTTTAATCCCAATGACCCAGAAGAAAATCCTGCACAGATTTTAGGTCAATGGTAAGAATCATACTGACTTAAAAAAAGGTGAAGATTTTGCTGGAGAATTCATGCTCTTTCATGACAATACATCCTATGTATTTGTGGGAAAAGATATAGTTGGAAAAGAAGCAGAGTCCTAAACTATATCATGAGGAAAATATCAGTTCTTGCTTATATTCATACAATGTCTCTTCTGCAGTGTCCACAGAAGGAGAATATGCCCTGATTTGTAACAAAACCATTTTAAAAGTTGATTCTAAATGTGATCCATGTAATTCTGCAAATGTTAGTAAGAAATCTGAGTGATGTTTTGAAGCTGCTTCATGCTCAGTTACATTGCTTTCAGGCATCCCTTCCTTTAGCAATGGCACTTACAGTTCTGGGCACTAGTTTAGTGGCAGCTCTTTCCTTTCTACATTTTCTTCAATGTACAGTACAAGAATGTACTGTACTATCATGACACAGTACAAGAATGGAAGAAAAACCCAACTGATATTCAGTGTTCTGCTTTTTTTTTTTTTTTTTTTTTTTTTTTTTTTTTTTTTTTTTTTTTTTTCAGTAAAAACATACAGAAAAGTGAAGAAAGCAATTATAGACAAGCTCAAGAATCACAGTACTGGAGAACTCATCGTCACCTAAAACCTTCACACATTCAATTCATTTGTCCATGAGCACAGACAGATATTTCCAGGCTGTTCCAGTGTATACAACAAGGCTTTAAATTCAAACAAATTTCATTTTAAATGTATTTAAAAAGAAAAATCTCATCACATTTAGAGTTCTTAAATATCACTTTCAAATTACCATAGAAATGATGAAACAGATTTGAGAAGGATCCTTTTTGAGGAAATATGGATTAAGCTGTTGCATAAACAGTGAATGCTGGACCTATTCTTTGTTTCCTTGTAATGCAAGATGGAAGGTAACACTTTATCAGCTACTAAATATAAATATCTTTTCACTGTCTGCTTTCCATAAACAACTTTATCTTACACAAATATTAACCTTAAATGAGTCTTACTTTTATTTCTTTACATAAAATGTTTCAACAAACAACTCTTTAATCGAAACAGTGCATTCAAATGGACAGATGAAATTTCAGTTTGTAAATAATGAGCAATTAATTATTGGTGGGTTTTTGCTTTTCCAAAAGCTGTGATCACAACACAGTTAATTTTATATCTAGAGTCTCAGTTTTGGTGTTTTATTACTTGTTCTTTCTCATCAAACTGGAGCCTATATTGAATTTTCTCAAGGTTTTCAGGCTCTAGTCACTCCTGACTACTGTCAGTGACTACTGGTGGAAAAGGCTAAATCCATAGTAAAGGCATCTGGGTTGGCTGGACATCAGGTAGGCATCAATTAAACACTGTCCTTAGCACAGTAATTCCCAAAAGCTCTGCAGTTCTCAAATGACTGATATATGTAGTTTCCTTTATGGGCCTCAGCACCTCTCTCAAGCTCATCCATGGAGAAGCTGCTACCCGTCTGGGTTTTTTATAAAGCAGTATTAGCTCCCTACTCCTGTCTTCCCTGTAGTCAGTGTTCTCATTCATGCCAAAATAACAGTCATTTTCCTTTTTCATGTTAGCTGGAACTGCTTCCATTTCTTCATTTCATCCTACACTTCTTCATTGCTGTTAGTTGTCCTTTTATCCTCTCTTCTAACTAAAAATTGTCTCAAGCCAAAACCACAGACACATATGTGAGCAACTTCAAACCAGTCCTGGGGTCCCCAAAGTCTTAATCCAAATCCAGTTTTTGCAGCTTGAGCCATCTCTAATTCCTAATTGCTCCTGTCATCTCTTTCTCACAGCCCTGGCTGTAAGCCACAATGTTTTATGCTGCATTCTGTGCTTGGAAGTAAAATTACAATGCCCTCTCTCTCTTCAGTCTTAAAACCATATTTATTTTCTAAACGCTTCCTTCCACCAACTTTTTTGCTGAAAATTTTGTATATGAGCTGTTGTCAGCATTTTGGCTATAGAGCACACTAGCACTCACGACATGCAGCAAAAGCCACAAGCAGCATGTTGCCTTGTGGCCACTCCCCAAAGAGAGGACACCTACATGTTTGTATATAGTCCAGGGACATGGATTTGCAAAGCATTTTTTCCTAATTAGTATTTTTTGTAAATTAAATAAACAGTCCTCAGCACAGGAATTAAAAACCTGTGTGAGAATCCAAACCACAAAGCTATAAAGACCTATAACTCATGATCTCTTTTTTAGTGTTCTGAGATTGCAAACAGCCCCAGCTTCAGAAACGCAGAGCAGCCACTGAAACCCAGAATAGCCAAGTGTTTCGGGCTCCCTACTAGGAGGTGGGAAAACAGTTTTTTTATGAGCCTCAAGAAAGACAGAAAACTGAAAACAGGGGTTTGATATTTTCTGTTAGTATTCTGGCCATGAAGATGGTGATTTAACAGTAGCATCAGCAATAAATTCCCTCACTGGAAAGCATTGAGCATCACTGCATCTTACATAGACGTTAATGTCACATGCTATGAGAAAAACCCTTTGAAAATATCAACTGCTTTGAAATACCTTTTGAAAATATATAAAAAAAAAACCTTTGAAATATCAATTTCAAGACCCTTACTTTTGTATTTTTTTCTCATACAGATTGCCTTATTAATTTCAAAAGACATACAGTATTCTGCAGGGAAAACACAGTTTTACATTTGAAGTTTCCACTGATTTTAATATCGTTTCTAACTGAAGGAAAGAATTTCTAGTTTCTTCAGTGAACTTTTGCCTAGAACTAAGACAAAAGGCTTTCATCACAATATGAAAATCCTTGCACTGTGTTTTTGGTGTTTTTTTTTTAATTTCCTTTTGATACTTACATTTTGTTCAGGGTTCTCCTATGACTTGGAAGACAAAGGTGACAGTACAGTAGTTTTCAGGAGATCTCCCACCCAACTATTTTATAAGACTGAGGCCAGAGTGTAGATACTGGAAGTTGCATGGGGCGTAAGCTTACGTGACCAACAAAGCCAGATGTGAATCCTCAGAACACTGACACATCAGCTCAGGAAATGCCAAAGGATAAAGGTTCATAAAAGTTGCATTTGTGAAACAGTCAGCTGTAACTTAGGAATATTTTTTTTCATAATAGTAACATATTTACCAGGGGAAAAGAACAGTTCTAGTATGCTACACATGATTCATACGTTATCTAATAATTGGAGAAGTGTAGGAAGCACAGTTTAGTTTAAAAAATACAAACCGCAAACCAAAACAAAACCCAAACCAACACAGGCCAAAAATCCAAAGCAACAGCTCCTTACTTAATGTAGAAACTAAAAACTTGGAAGATGATTCAGTTGCACAGCTAAGCAATCTGTGTTCACAAAGGAGAAAGTCTGAGCTTTTATCAAGCTTTGATAAAGTCCCCTTTATCAAAGATTATAAATAAGTCTAGATACAAAGACATTAATTAGTCCTGTAGTTCACAGGTAAGACTTTCAGTGTGAGTATGACTTAATGGGTGCCTGACCCAAAACAAGCATCAATCCTGCCAAGTTTCTTGTTTCTGGAGAGCCCGATTAGACATTGCTCAAAGTATGAAAATAACTTTGCCTTTTTAACAGTGGACTAATTTTGATAATTTAACTACCTTGTACAATGGAATTACAATGACATAAGATATAGTAAGATTAATTACTCTACATCAGGAGGTACAGAATATTGTTACTCAACCCTCAGATTTCAGAAATCGACAAATTGATTAGATCAGACTGAATTCCAGGACATTAGAACTGGCCTAAGTTATGAAGATCCAAGGAGAGAAAATTCTGAATTATTATTGATTCAGAAAGAAAACATGGTATAGTTTGTTCAATAAGAATTCTAAGTGAAGGCGGAGAACCCCTCTTTAGGCAGTAGCTGCTCATAAACAAAGTTTCATGTTAGAGCTATTACCTCTTCCCTGTCACCCATCCCAATATTAAAAGCATGTTTCAACAAATCTGATTCCATCATCTGCCTTACCCTCAGTATTACCAGGAAAGTCTAGAAAAATTGGTTTGTGCAAGTTTTCAAGGAACGTCCAAGAACTTTACCTTTTTCTTGTCTCTTTACTTCTCATTTAGGTCATCTAATTATCAGTAAAATAGAGCTGTCATAGCTGTCACCAAAGTTAAGTTGATCTAAGCTTTGTAGACAAGCTGCAGGAAGCTCTAAAGTGCTAAACAAGAGCATCTCAAAGAGACCTCCAATAACATCCAATCCCTGTATACCTTAATGTCACTTTGGTTCAATTCCTTGTCTCTAAATTGTGGTTAAGAAATGCCACCATCTTGTAGCTGATGCATAAAAAGAAATTGATTGCCTGTGGACTGCTTTGATATGGAGTGCTGAGTAACACACAGACCCATGAGGAAATTAATAATTCTATCTTCAGCACAAGAGTGAATAATGTGCAGGACCCAAGGCCTTGAACGGCAAAGCAGTCAAGAGTTGTTAGCAGAGGACACTGAGGAGGGATTGTGTGTGCACCAAATGATATTTGATACTCTCAAATGAAATGCAAATGTCCATCATGGCCAAACTAATACACGAGACCCTCATGATTTTGTTGACTCCCTTTTTTAGTTCTTGATTTTCATGCATTTTAATGCAATTTAAATTACATAAGACATACACATATTTCAGAAGTAAGTAACACACAACTCTTCTTTCCTGCCCAGATTAAATATAAAGTGTTTATAGGAGACCCTCTTTGAAAGCTATGTTTTAAAAGCCAATGAAGGGCAATGAATGAACTAGCGGTGGTCCTACATTGCTTGAAATATCTGTGTCCAGATTTTGGAAAGGAAAAGGAAGTAATAAATTTTGCTTGAACTCACCACAGGTTTTAATTGCACAGAACTCCCAGGGGGTGTTAGGGTCAAGAGTGTAGCACCATGGTCTCAGCTTGCCATCAGGATTGCGGCAGTAATTATCATCAAAGCCTTTGTCAGGATATCTGCAAACCACAATGAGAAATGTGTCAAGGAAGTCTTCCTGGCAACACTGCACTGCCTTCTACAAGGTACTTAAAGGACAGATTTCAGCAGAGGCAAACAAGAACCGGTTCCTATTAACCTTGGGTCTGATCCTGTAGGATGGAGGCAAAAACGCTTCAAACGCTGTTAGAAAGTTAATAACATATAAACACTTTCCAAATCTGCAGCAGAATCAGACCTCCACAGAGGGGACTCCCTGCTGTGCTAATGCATAGGGCACCGGATAGGCTAACTCCACTAATTGCTAAACTCTTGCTCTTGTGTCTGTCAACTGATGACCAGACACTTTAGCCACTCATTTTTTTTGAAACAGACCAATTAAATGTGGATTATCTAAATACTGCCTGCCATGCCAGACTCATTAAGAAAACAGGTTCTTCAGTGCAACAGCCCTGGGTTCAAATTGGAAGCTATTTTGAGTAGCTATGCTAGTAATGATAACTCCAATTTTGTAACAGAGCTCATTTTTGGTCATGTCCTCATTTCAAGCACTGGGAGAAAGAAGGAGAAAAATAAGGAAATGACTTCCGTCTCACTTTATCTCATTAAGACTTGATAGTATTGTGCTATTGTGTTATATTTAAATGTTTCCACATTCCTACAGCCATCACTGATGATCAGATACACATCCAAGATACATAAGGTTTTTTGTATAAATATGTGATACGAACATCTGTACACTTGAAGGAGATAAATGCATCCAGTTGTTTTGTTATTTTTTTCCTCTAGTGAATACAAATTGTCATGGCCTTCCAATTTCATTGAAATATGTTTGCAAAAGAAAGAAAAAGTAGATTTACCTCTGAGGGAAACATGAAAAGTATGCAAGAGAACAATAAAGTTAACTACCTGGGAACCTGAATCCATTTACAACGCAAGCAGATGTGCTTCACACAAGCAGAGGAAAATATGATTTACAAGAGTATGTTTTTGCTAGGATGCCTTTTCTGTCAAGTGATAACCTAATTTTTACTCATTTGCAACATGTCCACCCATTTCTTAGGAAAAAATCAGGTTCCTTCAACTATACAAGGAAAAAGGATAAGATTTGAGTAGAATTAAAACAAACAAACTAAAACCAAAACCAAAACCAACCAACCAAACAAAAACCCTAAAAATCAAAACCAAAATGACAACAAAACCACCAAGGAGAAACCTCACCAAACTGAGAATTCAATGGCAGTCATGAGCGTGCTAAGTTCAGATCTAGCAGCTGTTTTCTGCTTGGTGTAAAACAAACTGTAAAGAACAAGTTGTGTCCAAGGATTTCCCAAAAATTAGTTCATGGGCTAACAATAAAGCAGAAAACGATATGGGTTTGGCCTCCCAGCAGGTGCAGTGGTGAGCCTTGATGCTGGTGGAATATGTTCCACATCAAATAGCATGGAAAGTGCATTTTACCACACAAGAACCAAGGTGAGTCCAAGAATGACAAAATATCTCCAGTCACAGCTCACAAAAAGCATTTGAAACAGCTCTTGATGCAAAGAATCCATGTTCTAGAATACAAATGTCTGCCTTTTCACTGAATGCTCCACCCTTCCTAATATTATATGCCACGTTCCCACAGTATATCAAAAAGGGGTAACGTACTAATTAAAACTTAAAACTAGGTAGAGATGTTCTTACAGGATCAAGCTTTGAGTGTCTTCACAGGATGGAGTAATGCCTGTGAGCCATATCTTTTTATTCTTAGCTAGATATTCGTGTCCTCTTCTAGAGCAAAACGAGACCTCCCAGTCAATGGTTCTTCAATATTCAGGGAGGCTTCTGCCTTCCTTCACACCCAGCAAGGAAAACTTGCTATAAAAAAGGCCAACTAATACCTTCAAGAAACAAATATTAGCAATAAGATAAATAACAGGGCTTCAAACTGTTCCACACAATTCAACAGGGAGCCCATACAGGATTCCATGAGAGTTGTCTCTTTGTTGTGCATATTCCTCCTTCTCCAGTACATTTGGGCACAGACTCCTTTCTTAGACCTAAGAAAGGACCTGAGGTGTCAGAGATCTTCCAGAACTCTACAAATTTCTGCTTTGCACCCCTTAAAACAAGAGTATCTGTACTTCACTGCCAGAACTGAAATTAAGCATCAGGATACATATCTGGTGTCAACATCATGGCTTTATCTCAGGATCTAGAGAAAAGGGAGGAGATTATTACCCAAAGAGATAAAATTTATTCTTTTTAAAGACATAGATGCTGATCTCCAGCTCTCCTGAAAATAAATATAAATTTAGTACCTAAAGCTCTTCACCAATACTTCTTTTCATCTTTGTTTTTTTTTAAAGACATGTAAGACTGGAAACTTGATATTATATAAAGCAAATTTTCATGCTAGAGACATAAGCCAGGGTACTAATAAAAGGATATTCAAGTCCTGTGATGCACGTCAACTCTACTGTGCTCTATGTAATAAATATTTTCTCAGGATATTTGAGCTTGAGCAGAAAAGGATAAAAAACTTTGCTTATGCTCACGCTGCTCTATGCCCAAGACATTATCCTTCCTTCCATCCTGAGGCATAACTGTGCCCATGAGAAGTACACAAGAGAAGTAAATTTTCAGAATATAATTCTGCAGCCACTAATAGCAATAGCTAAAAAATGGGCCATGCAGGAGGTGTTTGGGGGGATTCCTTCTGCTTGCTTCAATCACATCCAAACAGACAGTAAATATCTTCAGTAACTGAAGATCTCTGAGGGGAGTAAATGTGGAAAAATTCATTGAGGTGACAGAAAAGAAAAGTGAGTTTCATTTACCCTGAGCTAAAAACACTGTCCAACAGCAGGTAGACTGGTGCATTTGGAAAGATTACCATCTTTATTCCTTTTCTTCATCATTGCAACTGATCAAGACTTAAATTAAAATAGGTTTAAATGTGTCCAGATAATCCTTCCTGGTTTCCAGTTTATCTACATTACACCTGGATGATATACTACAAGTGAGTAGTATAGACTAGAGACTGCTATATTTTAATGGGTCATTTGTTCCAGATCTTTTATCTTATTTTCAACTTACATGATTATGAAAAAAATCCCCAGCAAACCAAAACCTTCAACATTATAAAAATGTGGTTTAATTAAAGTACAATTGTTGCTACTTTTAGTGACTGTTCACAGACTTAATTAACATCAGTATATCAGAAATATGCTGGACGATATTACTCTTCTGAAAGTCCATACAGGTTAGTTCAATCTGGATGGGTTCATTTTTTATTAAAAAAACCCATTTTATTACTGTCTGAAAACTCTCAAGATATTCTCAGAAGGAATTATTTCAAAGAGGAACACAATTGTTCGTAAGAGTGTGGTTAGTCTGAAAAGTCATTTTGCAAACCATCAGAAATTATTGGAAAAAAAGAAATTTCCTCCTGACAGTAAAATTATTATTGTTTGTACCCAGGAGTTCTATAAATGTTTCACTCCCAAGGAACAAAACTGTTTCTGTGACTTGTTCTAGAATGCACAGTAAGTGCATGGCAAAACTCAGAAACAGATAATCTTCAGATAATCTTCTGCTAATGCAAAATATTTATTGTGGCAGAACAATGGGATAGTCTGCTATTATTCATGAAGCAGATCATCCAAGCCAAGGGAAAAAACAGATTATACCACATAAGGTCCAAAACTGCAGATCCTCAATATTTTGCTGAATAATCAAGCTTTCTAAAATCTACCAGTACCCATATTTCTTAGAATAAAAATAATGTCTTATTTGGTGAAACACTTTAACAAATAAAAAGATACTTTCAATGGAAAGTCTTATTCATTCTGGTTTTGTTGTCTTCTTGCAGTCTTCATCATCTGGCAGTTTAAATTTATTCAAAACAATATATAAATTGAGTTATTCCAAAATCCAGAATAAAACTAAAATGAAATTTTAGCCCAGTTTGAGATGAACAGAGACCCTCTCCTGTGTGGCCTAACCCCTGCCCACTTCCTTCTTCCCACAATACTTTCAGAAGTGGGTATTACTGATGACCCTTTGTAGTTGCATGAATTTGGCCCTGTAGGACAAACCCCAACAGGGATGAAATTTGTCTTGCTATTTCTGACTCAACTTCTGGCACTGTAAATCAGTGCCTAAATTAAAAAAAAAAAAAAAAAAAAAAAAAAGCTTCATAAAGAAATCCATGGTCATAAAATGCTAAACAGAATGATTAAATCCTTTCCCAGGGTGAAAAAACACATATAGTGGGCAAACAGTTAGGTCAAACAAATTGGATACTTAAGTGTGATTGTAATGGAAGGCCACCTACTGCTTTAAAGCTTTTCAATATTGCCAAAAGGAGGGCATTTTTATTTGACAATACTTTATATTTATTAATTGTGTTAAGAAATCAAACAGAAATTTATGACTTTAAATCATTGTTTACTATCATTATGTTTATTAAGATTACTTTAAGGTATTTAAGCTGACTGCAGCTGGATATCAATATATACAGAAATACTCAGAGGTTATTTATTTACTGTCAATGAGCTAGGGAGGATTTTTTTTTATTTTTTTTTTTAACAATTAAAGCAGTAGCAGCATTAATACACTAGTCAGGCATGGGATGTAACCAGAACTGCATCTCCATCATGCCAGTAGCCAGTCTACACCATGGGCCAGGAACCCAAGCATCTAAAACTGGTGAACTCCATAAATTTCAGTTGTGCCAATGCTAGTTTTGCTCAGCTTGTTCCAGAATGAGTGTAATTTTCGAACTATGACCACATGGTCTTGCTTGGGGGGGAGGAGAGGTTACCTCTCTGGACGAAATTTGTGCTTGTGTGGTCTCTGAAGATCCCAGCGCTGACACTCCTTGCCTGTTTCGGTGTGATCCATTGGCCCTCTATAACTCTCTCCATTGCAGGTCATGCATTCAACTAGGAAAAATATAGACACTAGTCATTTATTACACTGATGACTTATACAAAAAAAAAAAAAAAAAAAAAAAAAAAAAAAAAAAAAAAAAAAGAGAGAAAACCAAAACCAAAACAAAACAAAAAAAATCAAAACAAAAACAACCCCAAAACAAACCCAAACAAAAACTCACCAAAGAAATCAACAAAAAATACCCCTTAACATGTCCCTGCTCTTATACAATGATACCATTCTAAAGAGGTATTTAAAAGGGGTATCTTTCTTTGTATCTTTCTTTTAGGTTGGTGTGTGTAATGCCCTTTGGAATATAATTATATCTGTCAGCTCTAATCCAGATGCTTAAATGTTATATCACTTTATAGGACACTTACAGTTTTGAAGCAGGTAGAGGGAAGCTACTAGAGGCATTCATGTTCCTATCAGTCTTTTGGTAATAGGAGAGAGAGACACATAGCTAAGGAATAAGTATTTTTTTAAAGGTAATATTATCTAATTAAGCACCATTTATATTTCTAAATCACTCTAAGTCACAGTATAATTACAGGACAAGTTTAGGTGCAAAATATTGGTGGAATCCCAATTTCACTGCAGTAGAGTATGCCTCCTTATATACCCTCCCCTTTCAGCTACGTATGATACTGTATCCTTTTGATGATAATGGGTTTTCGCAGCTTAAACTGAGATGTATTTTCAGTCCTGGTTTGAGAAAGTGGGTAGGGGACATGGAGGGAGAATGGGCAAAAGTTATCAAAGGAATTTGAAAGCACTATTGAACAATATTTAGAATGAAAGGTAGGAAAACATTAAACAAATTCACCAGAATTAACTACAGACAAACTTCTCAAGTACTCCCTAATTAGAGTAATTGTAAGGAAGTATCATTTAGAAAAAAATATTTTATGGAATTACAGACATCAAAAAACATCAGCTACCAAAGTTTTCATCCTAAAGTGAACTCCAGGTCAAACATCCCATTTGAAGTTCACATAAGTTTATCTTTAAATGATAGATTCTAACAAATTCTCAAGCTCTGTGTAAATAATTCTATTCCTCCTTCTCTTTCTCTCCCCCTCCCCGTCTCCCTCCCTCCCTCTCTTCCCTTCCTAAGGACAGCATAGCTATTGCATATGACACATTAGCAGGAAAATTAAAGGCATTCTATCTTAAGATTTAAATAGGTCAATTGACTGGAACTGAATTGGCTGATTAGCAAGATCCAAGAGTTTAGTTTGGAGGTTAACAGGACTTAAAAGTCAACAAATGCAATGGTGCATATAAAGTGTTATTCAAATTCTGTGACTTGAAAGTCAAATGGGGTTGGATTTGCAACGAGTTATACTTCTTTACAGCATTTATTCAAAAAACAAAATGCATGCTTATCTTAAGCTTTCATTTTATAATCCAGTATCTATATTTTCATCAAAAAGAAGATGAAAAGCTGATTTTATCATGGAATGGCACTGGATGATTTTATCACACAGTAATACTGAAATTGTTAATGTATTCAACATGGACTAGACAAGCAAAAAAAAAAAAAAAAAAGGTCACATTTGTGCGATCAGCACAACTTCATTGTTCAAGGTCCTCCATAACCCGACAAAAGCTGCTGAGCCTGAAACCTTCCAGCATACTGGAACATCACAAGATCTCCTCTTCCTCTAACAACTCCTTTTCTTGCTATGTGAGTTACTCTCGCTGAGAAATCACCTATTCTTTCTCTAAATCCAAATGACTGCTGGAAGCTCCATGCAGCTGCTGCCAGCAGAGCAGAGGCAGCTCTCTGCAGCAGCTGTGCTGGGTTACCTTCTGAGCAGAGGGGGATGTCACACACTTCGTGGCGAGTCCCTGGGCTGGTGGTGAAGCACCAGGGGCCTCCCTCTTCCCCTCGGGGGTTTCGGCAGTAGTTTTCCCTCAGGTCTTTTCCCCGATAGCTCGAAGGCAAAAAGCTAGTTTTAAAATGACAATCATTACAGTATAAGAGCATGCAAATGTTGGGGTTAATCATACTATTTTTACAAACAGTTAGAAACAATCCCATTTCTGCTTCCTTCTCCCTCCACCCTGTCTAAGCAAATGCACACACCCAAATATCTGTCCGTACACAAATACACATCTTCAGTTGGGATTACTCAACCTAAATGGCCTAAATCTGGGACAATTTGTCTAGCCCATAGCGTGCTCTAGAGAGTTTTACTCCCTTCCCTCAGCTCTCCAGAGCCAACTATCTAGGACAGAGCCAGAGGGAGTCACACACTCCCTGCCAGCCTGCGCTGTGTTCTCCTTCAGCAGCTCTGGGTGCACAGGGGCTGATGGGGTCTGTGGCCAGGTGAGGCCAGTCCTTCCTCTGTGTGTTGGCACATACAGCAGGTCCAGCTGCGCTCAGAGCTCACCTGCTATGTGAAACCCACAAGCAGAGAAACCTTTTTGCATCCCTGGTCAGGCAGCAGCAAGAACTGATCAACAGAGGAATGCAAGTGTGACCAAGTCTGTGCTACACCTTGCTGAGAGGCTTTCACTGCCTGAAACCAGTGACTGATTTACATTCCAGCACAAGAGATTTCCCCAGATGCCATTTTAACTACTTTTCCTTCATGTTCTGCCACAAGCCCCACTGTTGCCACCTTAGGGTCTGCTACTTACAGACCCATTCATAACTGCATTGAATATGTTCAGACATTTAACAGCACCCCAGCTGACTTGAAATGTCCAGGGTCAAGGTGTTTTCTTCTCAGGTATCTGTAAAAGTATGTGCTTAAATCTAGAGAACGATGTGGTACACAGTGACACAGACACAAGTTATATAGAGATATATAAGTATTTACACATAAAAGTGGTGCTAACTTATTTAGCCCACAAAATAAGGAACAGTTAACCCCATAATTAGGAACCCAATCCCAGAGCTGATCTGCTCAATGCCACTTCAGCAGCTCATGGCCACATTCAGGCTGCACATTGCAGACAAATCCAGGGGCATTTCCTCTACCAGCTACATTGCAGTGATGCTAAACAGCAGTGAAATCCCTGGAGTTAGAAAACACCTTAAAATCGTTAATCTGCCCCGTGAAGGCTTTTTTATTAATTGAAATACTGGGCTAACTACATAGAGGATCACATATAACTTGTAACTGAACTTAATCAGTTTATTTAATTTTTGAGATTTATAAGATTTGTTCCTTTTTGTAATCCATATCTAAGCTTTAGTGGAAATATCATAAATAATGCACCTTTTATTCTGAAATTATATAATATTTTATTTTGAGCCTTTTGATAGAAAGAAACAAGAAAAAAAATACATGTGACATTTATTACCATTAATGAAATACTTGAACTAACTGAAGTGAAAAATACCTCTTTTAATCACATTGCAGTTCTAGTCACTGGAACGTAGAAGCATTACATAAAGGTGATTTTTTTTTTTTTTGGTGCATGAAAAGACTAATTTTTATGTCATTCCTGCTGCCTATAAAATTGGTGCTTTTTTTTTATTTTTTTCCCCTTGTAATCTTATAATGTAACTATCTTAAACTTTTAATTAAAGACCCCCAGAAAAACATTTTTGTTGGGACATTCCTATCTGCATATGTGTTAAAGAGCTAATATTAGAATATTCTATTTAACTTTTCTGCTTATTAGAAAATATAGGGAAAAGGCTTCTCAAATTACATCAGATATGCTGTAAGAGCATTAAATAAAGGAAAAGTCTAAATGAATAGCACTGGGGGTGCAAGATGGGTCAGGTATACAAAAGGCTTCAACAGGTACTGAAGCAACATTTTTAAAAGAGAAAAAGATGAGTTGCAGTAAAGATCTACCCAGAAATAGACAAAAGGGCCACTCCTAAAACTGATGATTTAGTTTATCTACATTAGGTAAGGGAAAAAAAAAAGAAGAAAAAGCCAAAAACCGAAGCCAGTATAAGTAATGGTAAAAACAGATTCAACCACACAAAAGCCATGGAAACTAGCCAAAAGTCTATGAAGCACTGGTCTGCTCTTTGACCATTTTTCTTTGAGCCATTTTTACATTAGATTTTTTAATTTAAAACTCTCTAAGAGTCTTAAAATCTGTTCTGGGATGAAGATGACAATAATAGAAAGCAGGGTTTTGCTGCGAATCTGTGCTCTGATGGAATACAAATAAATAAAAATATGACTTGCTAGATTGAAGCAAAAGTTTGAAGTTTCAATTTATTTCAATTCATCCTAGAAATATAATTAAAAATAATTAAAATACATTTCTCCCTTAGATAAGGAAAAGGATTTATTTTCCAATGACACTTTGTGATAATCAGCTGTTGAGAAAAACTGGCCTAAAAAGCTAAGTCTTTTGTGCTAATAAGTTCCAAACACACAACTACTGTCTGCTTCTTCCCACCTCCCTCATGTCTCTGATGATGAAACCATATTTTCTGATGTTGAAAAACAAAATTAGCATGCAGCCACCTCATTTATCCGGTGACCTTTTAAAAATTAAACTAGTTGCACAAGGCAGGAGAAGAGTCACTCTCATAAAATTCATCATAGAAGAGTGGCTGTCCAAATGCATTGGATAAAACTGTGTATGTGATAAAACTGTGTATGCTGTGTATTAAAATGCAAGCTAGTGATAATGTGTGCTGTCCAGACACTTTCATTTCTTCAATTATATAAAGTCGCATGTATATTATGTAGAATAAATTCTCATTTTTGCTTAGGTTATAATGATTAGAATCCTTTCATTTCTGGAAGATTAAGATATATGAAGATATACTTCAAGGTGTTGAGTCTCAAGAAGTCATTGCTTTGGGATCTGGTGGCATTTATGGTGCACTCCCAGTTAAGAGCAGGTCTGGTCCCAGACTGAAAAGCAGACACTGCTGTCTATACTCTAAGAGCCAAGTCCAGTAAGTCAAAGCCTGAGGCTCAGCTTTGTAACACATCATAAGAGGACAGAACTCAACTATCCTTTGCCTTTTAATGTTGTTCCAAGATATCCTCTTGCACACTGGATTGATTTGGTCAGGACAGGACTGAGCAGTGCACAGCCCAGTTCCTCACCAGAGATCTCCAGTTTGGTTCCTCCCAAACAAATTGCTGACCCTGGAAGTCCGGAGCAAAAGGCAGCAATGTGGATAGCAAACTTATGGGTGGAAGGACATTCTGGTTTTGTCTCTTCAAGTTTTATTATCTACATGACTAAAGCCAGTACAAAAATATTTACAGAGAAGTTAAAGAATAGACCAGTACTTTGTAGTCCTTTTACTGGTTTCTGGGAACATTTGTTGTGGATGAATCTGTTTTTACCATTACTCTTACTGGCTTCAAGTTTTGTCTTTCTTCTCTTTTTCCATAGCCAATAGAGTTCAACTAGATTTACTCTCAAGGTGCAGGTTTGGACTCAGTTTCTCACTGTACCAGGTCCTAATCTGAAAAGATAAGTCCTGTATATGCTCCCTCAGTCTTTAGTTATTGCTCTGAAGTTATATGTTACATTCAGTTATATGATTTGAAGGGGAGGATTTCAAAAGTCTCTTCAGCCCTTTCCATGGATTTGTTTCCTGGCCTAAAAGCTCCATAGAGTTCAGAATATTCTATAAATAACAGAGAATTGACAGTAACTATGTGAAATATACTAACAATATTACACACTAAGCAAATAGGTGGTCTAATATCAACTGCTTCCTAATAATGTAGTTTTCAAAATTGCTCAATTCTTAGGAGTCAATTAGAAAATCAGTGATTTACTTCCAGGCCCTGGGCTGAAATAATGCAGATGTTTTGTTTCTGCCAGTAGCTAAGAGATCAAAAGGATGTAAATAGCTAAAAAAGAACCCCAACACAGGAAAAAAGAGATACAGACACACAGGCTGGCATTAGGAGAGACCTCTTTGGAGAAAGTCCAAGATAAGGATTTTCTGGGATTTGGAGAATGGCATCTCTTGGAGAAAGGCAAGAATGTACCCAAGAGATTTTGTTGTCTAAGGTTAGTTTTCCCATAAATTCTTATGCTTTATGGAAGCTGTCTGGGCACTATTCCCATTGTCTTTGCTCCTGAACTCTTACCTGTGCTCATGGGGGATCATTGAATTCCAGGCCTGACACTGGATACCACTTTTGGTAACAGATACTGTTCCTTTATAGTCTGCTCCTTTTCCAATGATACAATTTCTGACATAATCTATTGAAATGAAAGAGAAAAAAATTAGAGATTTGGTTAATGTATAGAAAATTAAAGTTCATCATCTGTTTTCATATAAAAATAATATATTTATTAGCCTTTATATACTGAATTCTTCACAATACTTTTTATTTCTTGACATACATGCCTGTCTTGTCAAACTTTTTTTTCCAAATTTTGATGGCTATTTCACCTCAAAAAAATCCTGGAAATGTTTCCAATGTATCTGATTGAACAACACTCCGTGTCTGAGGACTTGAGTATCCTACTCATTAATGAGGTAAATAAGAGCAATATTAAGTAATAAATGGTAACTCATACAACTGAGCTGCTCAGTAGTAAACTGAAGTGCAAAACTGAAACTAATATGTATGATGGAAGGCAAATGTGACCAACATCAAATGGTAGACAAATTTGCATGACAGGAAACTCAGGATATGTGTAAATAAACCTGTAGGATGAAGCTTTCAAAAGGCAAAAAAGCTTGCTTTTTTTTTTTTTTTTTTTTTTTTTTTTTTTTTTTTTTTTTTTTTTTTTTTTTTTTTTCCCTAGCTAGAAAAACAAAATCAGTAAATAAATCAGTTACCCTTCTTTTCATACAGATCAAACGCATGGTCTTGCTTCTTTCTCACACCATTTGTCAAGCTGTTGAAGGATAACCAATGGCACCGTTTTGTAACTCTGTCATAAGCAAAGGCCCTGCAAAGAAAATCTGGATGAGAAAAAAATCTCTGTGTGGTTTATAATAATGACACATAGCCTGCCAAGGAGCATGCAATGACATCAGATTTATTTTTACTGGGAAAGTCAGAGAAACAGTCTAAATTACTATTTAAACCCACAACTGTGCTGACAAGAGCAAAGAAACAAAGAAATTAAATTGATGTGGTCATTACATTAAATACCAGTTTGGTTGTTCACACTAATCTAAGAGTTCCCTTGTCATTAAAGATCTTTATTTTAAAACTTAGATAAATGTGACTGGGACATCATTTGTGTCCTCAGTTATGTTGCTTTCTGGGAAAAAAAAAAAAAAAAAAAGAAAAAGCCATGAAGACTAGGACATCATCTTTGCTATGCTTATAACATGCTTCTGAAATAGTTAAGTGTCTCACACTGATGGACTGTTGAAAAATTCAAGCACAAGGAATCTATTTCTTTCCTAGAAAAACAGAGCTGTTTAAAAACAAGATTATTATCATTATTATTAATAAAATAAATGGTGATAGTGTACCTAGAGTTTGTCCTTGTTATTTTGTTTTCTTTTTTTTTTTTTTTTATTTTATTTTTAACTGCTTTCTAGGAGTGAGTAGAGTGTGTGCTGAATTGACTAGATATGAGGGAGGGAAAGAAATGTAGACCTTTTTCTCCTGTGACAGTTCTGAGAGGATAGTCTTTAACTATGGCTAAAATACTTCAAAGTATTTTTAAAACACAATTGGAGAGAGCAACAGTTATTCCATTAAGGGTTTTTTTTTAAATAAGAAAAAATTCCATAGGTTTTTTTTCCTTAATTTTTAATTTGAACCAAATAGTAAATAACTGATATTTCCTCTAGCCTACCACAAAATCTACACTTTTGTCACTCATACCATACCTTCTGAGATATTTTATTCTGATCTGAGAAGATATTTTAACACTATTTGATAATATCCAAGAGTCACACAGATTTCTTACACTTCATCCATATTTTGGCTATGCCATATTCTTCAGCACTACATCCTCCAACAAAAAGTTCCTTGATCTTCATTAAATTCACCACACAAGCTTTCCGTGTGAGATCTTGCTGGCTTCAGTTAAAAATGCTACAAGATCCTATCCAATCTCTCCAGTCTTCACTCTTTCAAATATCTTCTTCATTATCGTTTCCATCACCAAACAGATTTTTCATCCAACTGCTCTCTCTACTCTGTTGACTCCAAATGTTTCCAACCTGTTAACCTTCATCCCTCTGCCCTTGTGCAGCCTTCTGTTCTCTTCTGGCTGATTCTCAAATTTGAGCATATCCAAGTGCCTCTAACTCCATCTTCACAAAAATATCCTTGACCTTTCCTGCCTTCCCAATTACACTCTCGTTTCCGCTCCTCCCTCCTAAAGAGGGAATGCAGAATGCATTGTTTACAAACTATTCTTTCAGTTTTTTGCCTTTCAGTTGCCTTTTGGTTTCTTTCCAGTTTGGCTTCAACCACTTCTGCATATAAAAGTTTGTAACAATCTTTTTTTGGACCCAAATCTGGAGGGTTTTTATACCTCCAAAGTCAACATATTTGAGCAAATTCTTGGACTTTCTTCTACTGATACAGCCGATAACAACAAATTTTTTTGTTTTTTTCTCCTTGTACTGAGATAGTCTGTAGATTTTCTTATCAGGTACTGAAATTCTGTTGTCTACACTGAAATCCCTTTCTGCATAAATACAGAAATTCCGAGCAGATAATAAAGCATAAGACAGTGACAACTTTGCAACTAAGAAAGGGACATGCCTGCAAAAGTCACCTGTATAGCAAATAAAATAGTAACTATATTGACTTTTTTTTATCTGTAGGAATGGTAGTGGGAAAAACTGCAAGGATGACTGTAGGTAAACAGAGAGAGTAATGGAATGCAAAGTGTGGTGAAACAAAGGAATAGAACAGTTCAACAGCAGCTGCAGCTTGATAAAACTGATAGGGAAGGCAGAAGAAAGAGGCACAGAGATTTATGAAGTCAAAAACACAATGAATCTAAATGGTTCTTTGATGGAGGATTTTAGGAATAATATTATGAAAAAAGAAACAAGTCTAGATAAGGATCTTGTAACTAGTTGGAATCACAAGATCTATGCAAGCATGACAACAAGGGAATAGAGAAAATATCTGTTCTGAAAAGTGACATATATTAGCTTCAACAAAAAACTGTTAGAGTTAAAACCAGCAAGGACTAATCATTAACCAATAAAATACTCAAAATTTACTTATGAGTGATAAACTTATAATGAAAAAATAGAAAGTTGTCTTAATTTCCCCCCTCCAGAAAACAATGAGTACCTGAATTTTACAAGTCTGTAGTGCCTGAAATATGCTACTTTTTACCACTTTCTGGCAAAAAAGAAACCTAACACTGTTCCTGCTTACGTACGTCACAGTGCACAGATGCAGATGTTGTTGCTTCCAGTGCTATTGTCACAATTATGTTACAAACAATTCCATTTTGAATTCTTACATAAAACTTGCATACAGAAAATAAAACATCAGTTCTGTGACCTAAGTGACGGAGAACTGCTGCATGGATATGGAGTATAAGAATCAAGCCAGGAAAATGTCAATAAACATAGGAAATTTCAAGTCTCATATTTCAAGCATTTAAAATGTCATTTTGTATTACTTCTTATTTTAGAATGCTCCCATTGCAGGCAGGAAGCTAATTGGGTTTCATTTAAGTTGGCAACAAATTTCACCTTGTAGTAACCATGTGCTGGTATGAAGTTTAAGACTAAGATCCTAGGAATAAAAGGGAAACATTAGTAAACACTGGATCCTTTAAAAGGGAACACATGTAAAATGTGTGTTTACAGTAGCATCAAAGAACAGTTCACACTACAACAGGACCCATATGGGGCCAAAAGGGAAACCACAAGAATGTTCTGAGACCCCAGAAAAGAAAACACCATGAACTCTGTGCATAGTGGTAGCACAGGCAAGACCTCATCACCTACACCTCTACTGCTAAAGCAGGTTTTTAGCACCCCCATGCTGAAAGCCTGCCAGGGAAAACAGGAATTCAGAGTAAGTCATCAGGATCTGTAATTCTTCTCCATATTCAGTGCAAAGTAATTGCATGACAGATTGCTGTTCTGTTATCTGTGAGCAGGGCTTTTCCAAGCTGTAATCTCAAAAGTCCCTCATGTCTCTTCTATGTTGTTGTATTGATTCATTAAAGGAGAAATTGCCCCTTAAGATATCCATCAGACACTGTCTCAAAAAAAAATCTACCAAACATGAAGACATTTTTTAAACTTCTGAGAGATTCTAGATTAATTTTATTGTAAAAGAGAATAGACATATATATTAACTTGCTTTTTTTTTCAGAACACAAAAAATAAGATTCAGAGCAAGTACACGTGGCCTGAGAGTTTCCCTAAATTGATGCTAGAATACAGAATTGCTGTTTGCTTGGCATTATACTTAATTTGTTTTATACTGTGATAAATAATTTTGCAATAGTCCTTGTTGCTGCTCATCAGAACTCAAGGGTGTCTTGCTGTATTGAAGACAACCTGATCCTCTTGGCAGTGACATCAATGGAAGCTGTGCCAGTAGGGAAAGACATGGCTTGTACCATGCGAAAAATATTAGTGCCTGGAAAATATTTTCTATCTGAAAAAAGTTAACTCTGCTCATTATTTACACATATAAATAGAGTACAGAATGATACAAACAAGATCTTAGAACAATGGGATTAAAGGCTTATGGAAGAACTTAATTGCAGTGGAGAACCTTCTCTGCCAAGGAAGAACTTTTGTTGTCTAGCTTCAGTTTGTACCAATTGTCAAAACTGTTTTATGTTTCAAGTTCAGGCTCACATTTAGCCCAGTACTCGCCACTACAGAAGGCATCCACTCTCTCCAAGATCCTGCCTTTCATTGATTGCTAATGGTCTAGACTAAGAGAGGCCAGGGGGATCATATAAGTCAAATACATGAGAAAAATGGTAGTGATTCGTTCCAAAAAATTACAGAGAATCTGTACAAGGCAGACAAGTGATCAGCTGCTTGATGTGTTTCTAAGAGCCAGCAGATGCTGAGGGATAGTTCTCCACAGCCCAGGTTTGATTCCACTCTATCAGATTCACAGTACTTGCCAGTGAACTTCAGCAGTGCCTGTGTCTGTGCTCCATGTGTGAGGTTCCCATTGATTTCAGCAGGAGTAATGTGCAAAGAATGAATATAGAATATGGCCTGAAGTGGTGCTGAAATACTGCAGCTGTGATGTATGACAATAACCTCTTAAATATGAGACACATAAAAATCTCAGAAATGTTCACCTAATGCTACATTGCAGCCCAAGTCATCTCCATCTTAACACCAGTACATCTTTCCAGCTATATTATGGAAAAGGTTACAGATTGGACAAGCTAAGAAAACAGATAACTCAGATAAAGCCTCAGAAAAGACTGACACTCTCTGGACAGGTAGAGCAAGATCACTAAAATCAAAAATCACAATCTTTGGGTTGTTCTTGGTACAAGCTACCAGTGATGATAATTACAGAGAGACCTTTGATCAAAGGCTGTTACACATGTTTCCTGGGGGAATAAAACAAAGAGATACATAACTTACTTGCAAGTGAAGGAAAGGCCCTTGTTCCTGCTGCATCTCTTTGCACATTGCTCTGTGGTATTTAATAGCTTCGTTTTTACTTCCAGTGTTTTGTTTACTTTAATGAGCATCAGCTCTCCTGTTTTTTTGAAGTCGTGAAGAGAATTTCTCTTTTTTCCTTTACCGTCTAAAAAGGAAGAAAAGAAAAAAAAAATAACAAAATGAAACATTGTAAAGAATGCAAAGAATAAAAATGGCATTAGGTTTGGATAACACTTTCTAGGAAATATAGCATCTTCAGTACCTAAAGCATAGAGAACTCCACAAAAACAGGGTATAAGCATATCCTGCAGAAGAATTGATTACTTTAGATAGTGATTTCCATTTTTAAAACCAAAGTAGTAGGAAATACAGCAAAACAAGTTTCAAATAATGACTTGCACAATGGTGTAAAAAGGTAAAAGGAAGTATATCGCCCTTTGCAAAATTTTTCAGAACCTTCAAAATATGTCCAATATAAATGTGTCCAATAAATATGTCCAATCTGAGACCTTGTAAATATTTCCATGAAAAACTCAAGTGAAAGAATATCAGTTGCTGAATGCAAGCTGTTCTTAAAACAATTCATTTATTACAAACTGTGAAAAGAAGTGGATTCTGGAAGTGACACAAAAGAATCATTTGTCCTCTCACTGCTGCAGTGAAGACTCAGTGTGAATGCTATGTCCAGTTTAAGTGTGACTGAACTAGAGTTGTTAGCTCACAGAAAAGATTATAAGGTCAAGCAAAGGCCATAGCATGGAAACAGTCTGCAGTGGTGCAAAGATTCCTGCAAAAATGAACACAATTATCTCTTTTCCATGTCTCTATTGAAAGGCCCAGAGGAAGAAGTATAAAATAGAGGGAGGAAGATTGGCTAGAGATGTTTGGCTAAAGTGCAAGAGGAAAAATCTTTGACATATGCAAGGAAATTCCAGAATTTTTCCAATATTTGTTTATATTTTTACTTTGCATTCCATGAAAACCAGTCTGCCAGTGAAGGCTACTCCATTGAGTGGGCAGATGAGCACGTCCGGAGAGTAACTGTCCCTATTCTGTCAGATGAGTAACACACAGAGAAAAAATTGCCCTATGGATCTCTCTCTCCTATTTCACTCAGGGATCCCAGATGATCTTTTTGGATTAGATGGCTTATCCATGTAAGGTTAGGTGAATAAATTCCTCCTTAGTTTACAAAGTAAAAAAGAGTATTTTCCATAACGTATTTCCATGAAACTGGATTCACAGCTGTCCTTTCATTTTTCTCTACAGACTCTGAAAACAATAATAGAACACAAATGCTCAGGTTCAATTTATTAAATTTCACCAGAGTTTTTCCAATAGCTAAAACCTCAGCCCAGTGCTCTGAACAGAACCTCATGCACTGCAGAGTGCACTTAGGCCAGTACAGTTTTGCTTGGTGGACTTGCAGAAGCTCAGAATAACTGTAAGTTGCAATAACTGAGGCTCAGGAGGAGTTACTGACAGCTCCACACACTGAAAACCCAAAGAGGGCTCAGGGGTGTTCCTTTTGCAAACTCTCATCCTCATCACTGAGTTCACATTTTCACTGGATTCAGCTAAATCACACCTCTCAGTGGTGAGTTATCCCTAAGACACCTAGAAATATAACAAAGACATTTACATTAGATCTCATCAAGTTTCAGCTTAAAAAAAACTTGGAGAAAAACAAAGGAGCAGAATATCTCTGCTATAATATCACTTTAAATAATCTTCACCCCATTCTCCTTTCTTTCTTTTTGAACTGATGAAAGTAAACTATGCTACTCCCCAGCATCTACCAACTCACAATTTTAATCCCAATCACAAAAAAATTAAGAAAAAAAATCTACTTTTAAATATAATTGCTATTATATGAAGAAGCTTTTGATTAAAAAAATCAAATTATAATAATTTTGGTGTTGTGTTAGGGACTCATAATCTCTCTCAAGCATTTTCATCCTTCTATTTGTGCAGTGCATGTGCACCCAAAATGAATTACTGCTTGGAGAAATGTTATGATGATGTTCTCATCTTAAGGGTCCACATCCTGTTACTGGAAATGGTTGTGTCTACACTGGAGGTGTTTATTTTTTGTTGTACCTGTGATAGAGCCAAAGTGCTTCAAAAACGATTGTGTTTTCCCCTTAAGTAAACCACAGGAAAACAAATCTCCTATAAAGCTTTTGTGGTGTATTTCTCAATCTATTATCTTCCAAGCCATACTTGTTAGTTTTATATTGTCTCAGCCAAGACTTTTATGTCAAGTGGTGGTAAGAACCTGTAGAGAAATATCAAAGTATTTTCTTTCAGCTCCTGATACTAACATTTCCCACCTACTGATAAGTGTCATTATCTTAATCCTCAATGATAACAGCTTCTTAAACTCACCAGCCAGCATGCAAGAATATCATTTTAAAAAAATCAAGAAATTCTGTTCTGGCTGAAAAAATATGGTACAGAGTTCTGCTTTTTCTTTTTGTCCTTCTTTTCCTAGCAGTTGTCCAAAGAGGATTATGGGTTTGATCTTGCATTTAGCAATTCATAACAGCCTGATTTAGTTTAGCTTTCAAACAACAACATTCTATGTCTTGCCTATAATCCAAGAGGCAAAGGGCCAAGTGCATCTGTGGTGTGACTGTTAGAAACATCAGAATAAATGCAAAGCACTACTTTAACAATTCTAGCAGCAAAATATATGAAAAATATTCTTTTTGTGTTAAATTAGGTGCCTTTATTGATAAAATGTTAACTCAAATAGTGCCTTAGGCATGTTCCACATTAAAGTTTGGTATGCTATAACAATGTCACCAATTTGTGATTGCCATTCATTTCAATCTTTTAAACTTTGATTAATCAGGATTTCTGCTCATTTTGTGGGCCTTGTTCTCTGATATTTCCTGTAGTTTCATATCACATTACCAAGGAAGTCTGACATTCCACTTAAATTTGAAAATATTAGCAGCTGATTCAAACACAAAGGAATCCACTCAAATGTGAACCAACACTTTTTTCTTCAACAGAAACAACCACTAACTAAAAATATTTCTTCTGTCAACTTTAAAAAGTCCTCAAATAGGTGAGGGTGGTGGCTTTTTCTAGGTTTTAAAATGAAGTTGAACAGAAAAGAGAAGACCTCAGTCAGTGCCCAAGGAAATGGGAACTGACACATCTGTTCTAGTAAGATGCAGCATTGGACAAGTGCTCCATAACCACATTTAGGATTTCCACAGTCTCCCTGCTGGTGTTCCCCATTTTCATAAAAGACTTTAAACATTTACTTAAGAAAGAAGGTGCCTCACACGTAAAGACATTTATCTTGGAGCTACAAGAACTCACTTTTCAGTTCCCTTGCTAAATTTTCAAATGAGGTTTTGGTATAGTCTTCTCAGACAAGAATAATTGACTGAGATTGCTCAAACTATAGAGCACTTGGAGGAAAAGATCTCCAACCATACCTATTCTTGGAGCAGTTGGAGTCATGTCAAATAATCTCAGTAATTAGAGATAAAGGAAATTGACATTCTGCAGCATTTTTGTAAGTTGCAGTGCCTGCATTCTAGAACCTGTTCAATTCTATTTATACAAAATAGGATGTCACACAGAGGGCTGTGAGCAGTGGAGGCCACAGCATGCAATATCAGAGAAAGATACTTTCTTGATCAACAAGAGAAACAGGTTTGAGTGGCCAAAGGTGTTTGTATTTTGATCTCTCTTTCTCCCCAGTTATTCTGTAATCACTGATAGAAAAATGACAGCAAAACAGCTTTTTTCCCTTCCGGCCTAGTATCCACCACCAAAAAAAGGCTTTGGGCTCCCAAACCACTGCATCACTCAGTTCTGAAACTACCTGATTATGTTCTGTATCTCAAATTAAAACTTACCCCTTTCAGAATACAATTGGTCTGATCCTGAGCTACATGAGGGTACAGAAATACAGGATAAATCTAATGTCAGGTTATTTAGAGTTGGAACACCTAAGAAAGTCACATTTTACACCCTCTGGTCCTAGAGAGATCACAAAAAGTATTTGGTTTTGCATTATCTATTTAGTAGGAAAAACCTGATTCAGCAAACACAATACCATTGTTGTGGTAATCAAAAGAGCACAGGGTGTCATAGGGACCAAAGACCACCTTTGTTCATTATAATGAGATCTAAACATTACTTGCATTATCTACAGCAACATTTTACAAGGAGATTGCCTTAATTTATCTGTTTCATTGGTAACCCCTTTCTCCTTTTTCCACCATTTCATCTTTTTTTAATAAAGATGAACATTTTCAGCTGCAAAATTGTGGTCTTACACAGCACAACTGGAGCATATTGGCTGCCTCCCCTAGCAAAATCTCTACTTCTATGGACTTGTTACAGACTCTACAAATCTTTTATTAAATACCAGTTATGATGTACTCAGCATGTCAGCTTTCAGGGTTCCCAAATTTCACTCTATTCTATACAAAGGTTAGTGCTATCTTAAAGAAACATATCTTAAAGTCTCCTGATAATGTAAGGAAGCTAATTCCTTTTGTTTCTTTCTAATTTTGCATCCCAATTTATTATTCAGACAAACCCATCAAAACTTAACATGAGGTTTTCCAAATGGGAAGACAAAAATTAAACATTTATGTTTAAATTGAGATTATTCATGAAAACTTGATGCTTTGTGATTGATTTTTATTTCACTTTTCTGTTTGTTTAAACTTGCAGAACTTGAACATTTTACTATTTATTTGCTTTGTTGAGCTAAACTTTCAGTTGTGTGGGGATCTTTTAAAACTTCCAGTTTTTAAATGTATGTGAAGACTCACGTAAAAGCATCACTGTTCTTTGTTTGTCAGATGTCAGAGATAAAATAAATCTTTGGGAAAATAAATCAAGAAAATGAAGATACCTGAGTTCCTTAGACTAGCAGATGCTGTCAGGGAACTGCAGGAATCAAATGCAGTCCTTCCCAATGGAGAATGAAATACAAAATAACATGGCATGAGGAGAAATATTTAAAAGAAGGAAACTGTCCACATGCTGTTCAGGAAGCACACAGAAGCTGATGATTCAAAATATATTCCAGTGAAGAAAAAATGTTCATATAAAGTGACACAATTATTTCAGAAATATAAAACAGACATAGGCGCTTTCTTTGGTATCAATTGGCATATTAGAGCTCTGTTTAATATTTTGCATCATGTTTGTAATGAAATTAAGTCACTTGACCTTGAGCAGTTAACAGATGGACTAATTAAGGATTGACTTATTTGTGTTATAATTGATAACCAGGTCAGAATGCTAAAATGAGATTAGCTATTAATTTAATTTTGCAAACAATCATCACTGCAAGCTAAAGTAAACTGGATTTTCCCAGTGAGCAAGGAAAAAAAAAAAAAAAAAGAGAGGAATATCATGTGATTTAAAACTTGGGAGCAGGGGGTGGGAAATCAGAAATCTACCATCATATGAAAAACTGTGAAAAAAAAAATAAAAAAAAGTAAAACAAGGGAAAAATACCCAACTTTAAAAACAACTGAAATAAGTTTAGGAAAGCACAGTTCAGCACAATAAACATATCTAAAATTTTATCATAGGACACCATACTTGATAAAAAATGCATGGTAACTTATATTCATAAGTTTCTAAATGGGAAAAAATGTGTAAAGCAAAAATCTGCAAAACAATGTATTATCACAGTGTCAGATACATCAAAGCAGAATGCTTATCTCAGTATAAACGTTGACAATTTAATACAAAAATTAAAAACAAAGTTTGTTTATATGTATAAAAGAGCATTTGGCAAAACTTGTGTAACAAGAAAAAAATCAGTGAATGGGGTTTGGAAAAAAGCAGCAGTTCTCATCATATACGGGTTGATGCCAGTATGCAAATACAGTGAGGTGTTTTACTTATCTATAAAATATGATAGAGGGGACAGTTGTAATTATATTCAATAAAGTATTTCCAAGACAATGCTTTTTAAAGGATATAAAGCATCAAGGGAATACTGTATTCTGGTGTGTCCCTCAATATGATAGCATAAATACACTGGCTTCATCAAGAAAAAAAGAAAAAACAAACAATCCCAATCTTCGCCAGATGGTGTAAGTAGATGTTACTAAATGGTTTTGGATACAACATGCTGAAGTTAAGTGTGGTCACAGAAATAAAAGAAAGGATGTTAATGATGAACGCTGATATTAAGATCATTAATAGGGTTATCACAGTATTGTTATCTGTGTGAACAACTAGAAAGCACTTTTTCAACAAATAAATTCAAGGTAGTTTTTTTCTTAAGTCATAACAGAGTCACTCTGACAAAAAGAATTAATGCTCAACAGTTTTAACTTACTTTCACTCACTTTGACTTTTCCTTCTGTCTATTTCAGTATCAGAAATATCCAGTTCCTGGCTAGAATGCAAGAAGTGAACACCTTTTCCAAATGACTTTTCATTTGGGGAGGAATAGGAAAAAAAAAAGGAAGAAAGGCAGACCAACATAATGAGAAACTGGAACAATCTGAGTTGTGCCCAAGAAAACAACTTTGTAGATTGGACAGGCTTAAAATGGCAGATTAAGTTTAATGCGGTTATTTATGTAAGACAATAATTTGGCGTAAAAGAAGTTTACCAACCATACCCATAAAATCTGCAGTCAGCTGTGTAGATGGAAAGTCACCAAAATAAAACCAGCTGTCCAAGGAGGCATCTCTAGCTTGTCAAAACTAAACAGTTTCTCAGAAGTACCTGGAGGATGATGTGAATATTTTAACTTCTGAAATTTATTTTCTTGGCACAAGAGCCTCATGGAGAAAAAACACACAATTTTTAGAAAGGAGTTTGAAATATGTATAACTATCCATACAATATCTATATATAATAGATAATGATTTCCGTATTTCTACATTGGCTCTCAGTCTGGTTGTTGAGCAGATTCAGGAAATGCAAAAAGTTATTTCTTTTTGGCTTCACATTACTAGTGACACCATACACCCACGCCCTCTTATTATCAACTGCAAAGACTGCCATGGAACTGGGAACCCAGCTTCATGTTTATGCTAAGTCCTGCCTTTGGAACCCCCTCCTATAGCCAGCATGAGAGTTCAAGGAGCTGAGGTTAATGCTAAAAACTGATAGTATATTCTAAAATTGGATGGTAGCTGCAAATGGACAGCTCTTTTCCTTCCAAGAAAAGGTTATCTGCTCAACAGGATGCTGGGACCCACTGGCAGAAACAAATGTGCTGCAGTTTGTACTCTGACTTACTGTGTATAACCTCTGGCTAAATTACTGAAAGGATTTTCCCTTGGAAGATTTGTCTTTTTTATGCATTGTGCACAAGTACTAAGTCCCCACCATTTCCCATTGGGTTCCACAATCTTTACAAGCACTTGATGTCTCCTTCAAGGCACCCCGCATGCTGTGCCCTTCCTGTGTGGTGCTGTCCCAGCCAGCCGGAATTCCGGGCGTGCAGCAAGGGGTAAGGAGAAAAGCACAAGTAGGCTGGGCAGGGATTGGGCAAAACAAAGAATGGCAGATGGCTGAGGGCAGCAAAACAGCCCCCGTGAGGAGTGATGAGGGCCTTGCTGCGTGTTGTATACATAAAAATAGTGCCTCTGGCCAAGGCAGCGAGTCAGAGGAAAAGCTGGAGCTGAGGAGGGACAGAGGGAGCAGCCAGTCCCCAGCTGGGCCAGCAGCACCGAGGACTGCCAGGCACGGCTGGGCTCATCACACAGCACATGGGTGGAGGCCCACAAGCCACTGAAAACTACAGCTACATTTTGCCAACACATTTGACTAATCTGGAGCATGTTCCCAGCTCTGCTTCGCCACAGTGCTGCTCTGCATGTAGGCACTAAATGCATTCGGGAACAGCTGCAGAACCCTCTGGGGCACTGCCACAAAAACCTACAGGAAAAGATGGGCCAGCAGTGAGGATGTCCTCACCCCTTCTTACCAGTTCTTTTGAACTGCCATACCTTCCCCACAGCAAGGTTCAAATTTTGCCATTATGGCAGTGGTCCTACTATCCTTGCTTCCTAAGTAAGTACAGAGATCAATCCTTTCTCACCTCCATGATCAATCCATTCTCACCTCTGTGCTGCCTTCCAGCCTCTGCCATTCCACCCCACCTCAATGCTGATGGGGAGAAAGTGAAATTCCAGCACTCATCCTGCTCAAGCAATTGTAAAGCATTCAGGGCAATGCTTTTTTTTTCTCCACATCATGCTTTTTTACTCAAAAAAGAGGCCCAGTTATCCTGGTTTCAAACCTCCTTGGAAAAGTTTGAAGTGCTTAAGTGGCAAACTAATGTTCAGCATAAAGATCCAAAAGGGAGATATTCTGTTCTCTGAGGGAGACTGCACGTTTCCCTTCCAACACTGGCCTCAGTTGAAGTATTACAATAATGACAGATGAGCTCCTCCAATAAGAGGCTTTCCTTTCCTTGACTTCAGTGGTCAATTTTCCAGAGTTTTATGCAACATTTTAATCTCATGTCTTTCAACTCCATATTCTCCTGCTATGTTGCTTATGAAAATGGCATTAATAGAAACAGAAAATCTGTTAAGCAGGGTAAGTGCTGTATTACATGTGAGAGCAAAACAAGCAGCCCCTGGCACTGAGCACCAAAAGATTCCATTAAACAGAAGGAATACACTCTTCCAACTGGCACAGTATCTTTTCACTTTGTTGACAGTATATAGTATAATGATTATCTACAGCTGGGATGGGAAAGTATAAATCACATTAATTTTTAAAAATATACTTAGCTATGCAGACGACAGGAATACACAACATTCAAAAATCGATAATGTCTATGGGATTTGATTTTATTTTTCTTAAAATGATAATTATGTATAGGAACTAAGAGCAACTCCCACATCTTCATTAGCAACTTCTTCAGATCATCCAAACTACAGAATGTGCTTTAAATAAATTTAAATAAACACACTTGGCTGACAGTCCTCTCACAGAGAAATGTATCTTTAATTTAAATAAATCTTTAACATTCACTCTTTTGCAACATGCCAATCTACCTTTTGCCTTGATTAAAGAGTCTTTTTTAGTTTCACTAGATGAACATTACTAAAGAGATACTTCTCAAGGATACTGAATAATAAGCATATTTGAACAAGATAGAAAGCTCTTTGATAAAATTATTAGCTACAGATTAATTTCTTTGTGCAAGTGACAGATACTTACAGGATATTGATAATGACTAGGCAAGCAGTCTATAGGAACCATGCACATTTATCTTTCGTCAATCACTGTCTTATCTTTTATATATTAAAAAGAAACTCAGAAAGTGATAGCATAGACAACTTGCTGACATTTAAATTTCTTGTGTTTTCTTCACTCTCCTTTTTCTTTACCCCTTAATATAAAGCAACTGTATTAGTCAGCAACTTATGTTGCACAGGACATTGTCTGCACAGAACTTAGGGCATGGGATTAAAACCCAGAATATTCATTCACAGAAGAAACTATTTTCATCATTATGTACATTTGAAATCAGATTTGAGAGAACAGCACTAGAAGTATGGATGTGCACTAGCAAAAGACTTCTCGTGTTTTAATTATCTTTTCATCATTTAGCTTGTTTTTCATATCAGAAAATATTCATATGTAGGCAAATCCTAATCTTTCTTAAAAATATCCCAGTAAAAAGAATCCAACATCCCAAACAAAGACAACATGTATGTTTACAAGGCAATCATTTTCAGAAATGACCTAGAAATTTGTATTTTCAAAAAGAAGTAGCACAACTTTCTCTTGACTGTAGTCTAAATATACAGACACTTCTGTTGAAGATACATTTTTAAAAACAAGGTAAGCAAAATGGCAGCATAAGAGTCATCTTTCTTGCCAATCAGGTAAACAATAGGATTAATTAATATTAAGGAAGGTGAAGGAGGAAAGTCAAGAAAGAGAGGGTTGTCAAGAAACTGTCACCATGAGAGCTGGTAGAAAAACAAGTCCCACTCTAATAAACTCAGAAGTTTTGGAAATCCAATTTTTCTCCTCATCAAGGTGAACCATTCACTCCTAAACTGGAGAGCCCATTGGATACGGCACAACTCTATTCATCATCCCCTACTGATGCAGCAGTACAAAAGATGTCTCTCAGTCTCCCTCTCAAAATATTAGACAGATCCAATATTCATTGAAGTTGGTGAACTACAGACCAGCACTAAGAGCCTACAGTCAGGGACAACAAGGGCTTTCTCTCACTCAGTAAAAGAACTCTGACTTACTAGGAGAGCAAATCATGACCTAGCTTCTTATGAGCTTGGCTACAGACTATCTGTGTACCTTTGGCCCATGGAATAAAGTGTGTGTGAGTGTGTCTGCAGTGTGTTTGCTCTTTTTTTCTAACTATCCCATCAGTTGATGAGCTTCTATTACAGGTGAAGGTTTCTCAACAGCATGTTACCACAAGCTATTGCCAATGTCTCCTGCAGCATATTTCACTGTCATTTGATTTGAGGGAAACAAAGCAAAGAAAGTTTCTCTTTAACAGGAATTATTTTTGTGAAAAGTTTTGATGCATCAGCATTTTCCAGTAAAAGAAACCCAAAACATTTCCTCAGAAAATTCCTAACCAACTCCAGTCATCACTTTTCAGAGAAGCTGCATGGAAAAATGGAAATTCCAATGTCCATGGAAAAGTAGTTCAGAAAAGTATAGTATCATAGTGTCTGTATCTCTGTGTCACCTGCCAAAGAATGCCTGTGAAAACAATATCCCCAGTGAGCAGACTGAGCACAGAAGCTGTAATGAGATTGTTCAGCATCCTACAGAGCCACACTCTTGCTTGCAGGGGGAAAACAACAGGTTTTAGTGCACGTGATGCTGCCAGTCTGTTTCTGACTTGCCCACTCAGATCACAAAATATTCCACTTTGAAATCCCATTTCAAAATATTATTTTTTTTAACTAGAAAACATAGTTACATCTTAGAAGCCATCAGTGTTCCTTGCCGTAATCTGCCTGATGCCCTCAGATATTGCCCGAGAGCCCAGGTGCCACAGTTCCCTGCCCTTGCCTTTGCCCGCTCCTGGCAGATTCTTTCCCTGAATTGTGCCTGTCCTTTGTTTCTGTCTGTGCAAAGGTCTGACCCTAACAATGTTCCCGGAAGGAAGGAAAGGTTTGTAGAAACCTTTGCAAACTTTTTTCTTAAACGTCTTCCCAGAGGGCCAATAGAAAGCACAGAGTTGGCTCTTCAGATAACCAGTCCAGGGGGGACACTTCAGGAAAGAAATTCAGCTAAAGAGCATCCAGCACTTGATTACTTATTGTTCCTTGCCCCCGCCCCTCCATCTCCCGGATTTCAGCGGGAACATCTAATGAAATTACAAGTATTTCAGTCTGGAAATAGCATGTTCATGCTGCTGAACTTCAGCAAGGACATTCCCGTTCAGCAATGCACTATCCTGTGCTTTTGGCTATTCCTTGTCAACTTCTGCTATTTAACATTTATTCTACCACTGGAAATTAAAGATACACGGTCGCGTCCTGACAACGGCCGGCAGCACCTCTGGGCAATGATGAGAATTGATTCCCCTCTCTCCCGGTTTCAAGGTCTGCCCGTCCTGGGCGAGCCCCGCTCCCGTCTCAGCGCGGTGCCGGGCCGGGAGCGCGTCCCGCGGGCAGCGCGGCCGGAGCGCGGCCGGTCCGCACGGGCGCTGCCTGCGCTGCGCTCGGCTCCGCGGCCGCTGCCTCCCCGCCCGGACAGGCAGGGTGAGGCTCTGCCAGCCCCACCTGCGGGCTGGACCTGCGGGCTGGACCTGCGGGCTGGACCTGCGGGCTCCGACCTGCGGGCTGGACCTGCGGGCTCCGACCTGCAGACTCCAACCTGCGCCCTGCGCGCCGCCCCAGCGCCCTCCCTGCCGCGGCGGAGCGGGGGAGAGGGGATGTGCTGCGGCTGCGAGGCGGCCGGGGGTCGCTAGGGAAGTGATAGAAGAACTGACCTGCCGCGGGGATGGCGGTGGGCAGCAGCAGCAGCTGGTGGAGCAGCAAGGCTGGCAGGAGGTGCGTGGCCCGCATGGTGCCGGCGGGCCCCCGGCGGCTGCGGGGAGGAGAAGGGGAGATGGCTCCTCGGAGGGACCCCGTGCACCGCCGGTCACTCGAGGAGGCAGAGTGAGCCGAGCTTTTTATTGCGATGATCTAAGTTTGTTGTGTGATTAACTGGAAAGATCTGGGTCCCAACTCCCTCTTACGGTAAGAAACTGTTTAACAACATCCCCTCTCTGCCTCTTCTTCTCCTCCCCTCCTCAGGAGCTGCCTCCCTTCCCTCCCACCCCACAGACCAGCCCGGGGAGAAGGCTTCCACCGCCTCATCCCTCCCTCCCGCCCGCCTCTCCCCCGCCTCTCTGTCTCCATCCCTCAGAGATCGGGAGAAGCAGCCGGGCCGGGCCGGGTCTCCCAACTCTTGCCCCGGGGCTAGTGGCCCCTGCTGCATGGTTCCCTCAGAGTTCCCATTGCCATCTCACCTGCAGGAGAACAGACCTCTCCTTCCCTGCAGACATCTCCCTTCACAACATCTCACTTTCTGCACCTGCCCCTTGCCCTCATCCCAAGACAGCTCTTCCCTCCATAGCCATTTCACCGGGATTCTCCTACCCCATGGACAATTTCACTGTAAGGAGACACCTTTCCTCTGACCTAGCCATGGCTGCACCTAGCCACCAGCTCGGCCTTTCCATCACCCTTGTTGGCCATCTGACAAATCCCACTTCCTTAAAATTGTGGCAGCTCTGGGCAATTTAAAGGTCAAGTATCAGCTGCTGGCAGTGCTCCATGGAGACAAGCTTCAGTCCAAAGTGATGCCTGACCTTCCTTCTGTTGGAGGCAGAGTCATTATAATTCTTCTCTTGCACTTCATTTTAACCTCATGGAAGCAATGACATTAGGTTTTGTTTAAAGTCATGAGACCGGCCTTCGTGACACGTAAGTGTTCGAAAATAAACACTTGAGGAAAAGTTTTGCTGTAATTTAAACTGTTCCTTTCTCCCATGCATCCACCTACCATCTAGGGCAGAAGAGTGTGACAACTGCAGAAACTGTTTCCCTCCATTTTCCATGAATAAACCAGAGACCTACATGAACAGAGAACTCCATGCGATGTGAGTGAGAAATATATGCCTCTTTCCCAGCCTAGACTTCTTTGCCCATACTGATGATTAGCGCCTTTAAGTGAAACAGCTATTCTTAAAAAAAAAAAAAAAAAAAAAAAAAAAAAAAAAAAAAAAAAAAAAAGTTGTTTCCCAATCTACAAGTGACTTTTAATCAAGCATTTCCAACGTATATGAGTGGGCCTTTCTAACCAGTTTGTGCCCAGTGGCAAAAGTTAAAATTTTCATTTGGAATTACTGCCTTACTAAATGAAAGTAAGGTGACAAAAGCAAGTTGAGAGACAGTCTGTTAAGAAAATATTTTGAACATTTGGTATTACAGGAAAAACACAATTGTGTGAAAAAAATACTTTTTGTTGAGGCATTACTTCTAGGAGTTTTAGCTGATTTCTTTTTACAGTCCTTGTTTTTCTCCCAAGAGTAAAAGTTAATTTCCAGTAATTCTTGGAGGTATACAACCTGAGAAACAGAGAACATGCATTCCACTGGCCGACAACCTTGTGTAGAATCCTTGCCCACTGCGACTGATAAAACATGGATTTCCCAGGTTTTGTTTTCTGGTTTTTTTCCCTGCCAAAGATAGACATAAGTATAAACAAAAAGCAAGAAAAATAATCATATCACCATTCTGAGCCCAAAATAGCCACATTCTGTTAACCAGATGTATTTGACTTGTTGTCCATGCATGTGCTAAGTGACCTTTCTTGCAGAGGACAGGATCATAAGCCATTAAAGTCAAGTAGAATATTTTTACCAATGACTTTCCTGAGGGGACTATTTGGCCTGTATTCAGATTCCTCCTAAATTTTAGGAAGATTGCTGTTGTGTCTCATGGGGACTAGGGTGCTCCTTAATGGAGGAAATATTCTGCTATATGGATTCCTATTATTAATACATACTCTTGTGGATTATTCATTATGTGTCTCAGTTCTGTAGGAGAGCTCAAGCTGTGGTCACAAGCTTCTTTAGGTGCATATATTGTGCTGGGCAGGTGTAACTTCATAGTCCTGCTTCTCCACTTGTCCAGTTTTGGGGAGCTGCTTGAGGATGCTTCTGCCTTTTACACAGGCCATAAATATCTCCCCTCAGAGGGAGCCAGGACACACTGGCTAGAGGGCCTGGGGCAGAAGGAAAATTAGAAAGGAAAGATCCTACAGATTCTATATTCAGATGTTCTATTCGTAGGCAGTCAAGAAGACAAAGATTTACATCTGGATCTGTGAAAGGAAAATGCTTTTTGGTGCCCCATCATATACTGCAAAATATAGGATGATTCTTTCTCTGTGTCTTCTTGCCCCATATATTTTGAAACTGAAGCACAATATCAATTCAATCAAATTTTACCTTGAAATGAATTTTCAATATGAAGAAAAGCTGCAAAAATTACATTTTCATGCTTCAATTTTCAGAAAGAATTCCGTATTCAGTTTCAGTCTGCACATAGATTAACTAAAGTTAAAATATAATACTCGAAACTCGTAGGTTTTATGCAAGAATGTTATGTTTTCTGACCTTTTGAGGGCATGTTTTGGAACCTATAAATCTCTTTCTCTATTTCTGGTTTTGAGGCTTATCTGAGAGTGGGGATTTTGGGGTTGTTGGTTTGTTGTTTTTTTTTTTTTTTCCAATTTTTTGGCAGCTCTGCAAACTTGCTCTGATAACCTGGCTTTCGAATCAGTGTAGCTCTGTTTTAGGAGAGTAGCATAATATTTCTGTAGAAGTTATCTAAAAAGAAAAGAGTTACTGCACACTTTACCAAAGATATATTTGATGAGGACTGCCTACATGAGTAAAAAAGAAAATTTAAAACTTTATTTTGGTTGGAAAAGTAAGCAGACATGACTAAACACATAGAAAGTGCTATTTTTATATTCTCTTTTCTGACCATAGCCACATTCGAATCTGTTTTTCAGATGTAACTTGCCATTCAGAAATGCTAGATATTCAGAGTTTGGGCAAGAATCCTTACATGTATACAAAAAAATAGTACCTCACAATTAGCTTCAAAGAAAACTTTTCTAAATGAACCAGCATCTTTCATACCAAGCAATACTTTGACTCAAAATAAACCTTTTTACTTGATTTATCTGGTATAGGTATCACTGTGGGGAATAAGCCAAATAAACAAGTAAGTAATTGTAGCAATTATTGTTAGACAGAGCTGATTCATGAAAGTCTCATGCTGCCTGAGTAGTTTAAAGTAAGTGATTGTGCTTCAAATTTCAAGAAGTATTAAGCTTTATTGTCTTTGTTATATAACCTGATCTTGAGATTCGGAGCAGAAAAGGCTGTGCTATGGACCACAAGGTTTCACACTGCTGGGAAAAGCAGAGTTCAAGCAGAGTTACAGCACATGACAGGTGTCAGTACTTGCTGAGGCACCTCAGCCAGAGCCCAAGCTCTGGGAACATGTGGTACTTTCCAAGATAATACCTACACCTTCTTCGTGCAGAAAGAGAAAAGGAAATAAGGTATGAAAACTGGAAGGAGGAGCAGGAAAAAAGTGGATAACAAGATCCACACGCAGGAATTAATATCCAGTTGAAAGCAAGGGCTCAGAAACTTCATGGTCTACTATTCTAGATTCAGAGCCCAAAGGACTTTGCATGTCATCATACTAAATGTTGTAGATCTGCCCTGCTGGTCTCAGAGGGCAGATTCACCACAGAGTCAAGTGTGTAGAGCCCCTTGAAGTGCAGCAGGACGTTGTGGCACTTCACGTGAGGCTTTGTGTTCTCCAGCAGGGAAACCCAAGAATGAAGACGAGCTCCAGAGTGACTTGGCTGGGCTTGGTTCCACCCCTTGTGACTCACATTTGTTCATAACATTCAAATACACATAATTTACAATTCTTCCTGCACACAGAGTCCCAGGTGCTCAGGCCTGGCTGCTAAACCCAAGCCAGGTAATCCTGCGTTCATCCCTGTAGTCAGTTAATAGCATAAATCCTTTATGGTTTTCCTGCATGGGACATATGGTAACTGCTTTTCTTGTATTTGCTATATGCTAACTAACTAAGAAGAGTTAAGATGGATAACAGGACACTTTTCAGGTTCTAGTGTGAAAGTCATTTAAGTCATTTATGGAATGGTACCCAAGGGCAGCAGATGATAATGCACCCCATCAGAAATTACTATTCCTAATATTTGGGAGGAGAAAAAGAAAAAAAAAAAAAAAAAAAAAGAAAAAAAGATAAACGTGAGGATATATACAGCACATTGCTATTAGTAGGAAAAATCTGTTAAATTTTTATCTGATTGAAATTTAGATATTTACACACCTAAATGCTTTATCTACATGGAGATGTGCATACAAAATTATTATTTTCATTGAAATTTCCAGTAATCTCCATTTGAAGTTTTGTGGGATGTACTGCACTATGGTTATGTGCATTTTGAAATGCCAAAAATTCCTCACTCAACTCAGAAGAATTTTGTTCCTCTTATGTAATCAGAGTTGAGGTATGTTGATGAAGAATGTTAAACTTTTGGTTTATATTTGTGTTTTTCCACTGCTATTAGCATCTGCAGTGCCAAGAAAGTCTGCAAAGAATAACTATCACTGGGAGTACTGGTAAATAGATTCTAATGTACTTTGTATTACTCAAGGCCTAATTTGCACTGCAAACCTTTTACAATAGCTTTTTATAATTTATTTTGTGCAAGAATATAAGAAAAAATGAACCTCTCTGTGACCTTGGTCTACTAGAATTTAGTTGTGGTACTGGCCTTTGGAAAAAAAAAAAACAGAAGCTGAATTTGTTTGATATGAAGCAACAGCCCTCGAAGCCCTTTATTTACATGCCATAGTTTAAGTGGTTTTTTCTGAGGATGTGTTTTTTGGTTCAGAAAGTCTTCACTGCTCTGCATAGTTAGGTAAAGCACAAAACTTGACCATGGTCAAGGAAATCAAGATTTGTATTTGTACTTTTTTTCTTTACTGTTAAAAAGCTTGGAAATATCCACCTAAAATATTTAACCACTAAGAAAATCTCCAAGTCACGTTTTCTTTAGAATAACCTGTATTTTAAATCAATTTAATGATTTTAGTGCCTGAGGTAAGGTGTGTATATATGTCATTTGGACAGTATATTAAAGGTTTCCTTTCTATATACAAATAATTCACCAATACTCTTACATTTTTTTAAGTCAGTGAAAACCAAGCATATGCTTAAATAAAACCACTGAACATCCATGGCTGAATTTTTGTTTTCATTTATCTGGCTAAACCAGAAAACCTAGGATAGTTTTTCTAAGATATTCTTATGTTAGATTCCAAACTGGAGAATAATTTTTGCATTTTCTAGAGCATTTTTTACTTTCAGTAATCACTTTTATTTCAAAAAAATAATAAAATTTTGATGGGTTTCAAATCAGGAAGGACATGGTTTTTACTTAGAATTTTAAAAAAAGAAAATCTATAATATGCAATAAAAAGTCCAAACAAACCACAATTATTCCAGGAAAATTTTGACAAAAGCAATGCAGGCCCATGTATTGTTTTTTTCAACTTAAATGCATGCTTTTAAATTGGGGAAATTTTCCAACAAGTTCCTTCTTGCACACATTTTGGCACAAAAAGCAAAGGATCTTTATCTTCCATTATGATGCTCCTGTAAAAAAAGTCATCATCAGATAAGCTGAGAAAACACTACCAAAACTGATGCTGAGAAATCAAATACAATAAAAAGGTGGCATGCAGTGGTTTAATAAAAATAAGATATTGCTGCAAAGATACTATAATCTCAGACTGGTATAGATTTTAAGAAGTGTTTTCAATAAGTTTAGAATACCAAAGTATAAAATTAAACTGGTCTTTGACTGTGGATTGTATGCTATGGAATAACTTCAGCAATCCAAAAATCCAGAGACAAAAACCTTAGCTCTTTGAATTCCAGAGACTGAAGACTTCCAGAGCTTGCTGTCAAGACTAAATTCTCTAGGATTTCATATCAAAGAGGAGAATTTCTACCTAGGGTGCTGTTGTAGATTTTAGAAAGAAACCTTCATGAGGATTCATCAGTTTCCTAGCAGTCTCTCAGACAGAGGGCCAAATTTATAACAGCTTTGAAAGAAACACAAACAAAAAAGAACTCACAAAAAACATTAATGTCCATAAAATACTGATCTTTCCTGGTTTAAGGTTTGTTAGCCCAGAGAAAGAAAGCCTGCCAAGATATCAGAAAAGATATTATCAAAGGAGAAATCTCAGCTTGACTTCTTTTAAAGAATAAGCTTTGGGTGCTTTATTTGAATCAAAGTCTCCTTGTTTGGGATACGAGCTTCGTAGTGCAGCTACTGGAAAATAGTCAAGTAGGGAAAAGGGACATGTGGCTCCAGAATCAGGACAGGAACTCTCAAAGGAAGACCAGAGCAAACTGTTAAATTTCTCTGCTCTGTCATTTCTTTATATCTTAAAGAAAAATCTTTCATCAAGCCAGCTTTCTCTCCTAAGGTCGTACCAGAGGTATTGCAATTCTTGTAGTGAAATGATGCTCATAACAGTGTGAGTGCTCCACATCTGCTGCTCCAATAAAGAATTTTCATTTCCCGAGGCCATTTTCAGTATTCTCTACCTCAAAATTATGCACAGTGTTTTTTACTAAGTACTCAATCCCCACATTTCATAGTGATAGACTGTTGGCCAGGTTGTTGTTTGGGTTTTTTTATAGGTAAAATTTGAGCATGGATGATTAGGCTTCACTGCACATTAAACAATGACAGAGTATATATATCCTTGCCTTAGCATATTCTGCTGCTGAGGATTTTGGTACCAATTTATGCAGCAAAAATAAGACCAAAGCAGAATTTGGATGTCTATGGGCTGAAGCTACAATTCTAAAGCTGTCTACAGCTTTGATGAACTTTGCTGAAATTTTGATCCCTTTCCTTACATGAAAAATTGAAGTTACCAAATAAAGACGCTTGAATTTGGTACACTACTGATAAGCAAGCTGGTATGATGGCCTGTTTCAATGTTTTTTGTCATATTATTAAATAAGATTTTTTAATAATGAAATCATATTGATATATATAAACATAAGACAAAGAAATACATTTCCAACAGTAGCATAGAAAAAATTATAGAAAAAATTGTTTTATTTTTTCTCTGCTGAATAGAAGTTGTGCTATGCCCTAAACTGAAACACATTATTTCTGACTTTGTATTATTACTGGAAGTTTTTTGAAGTCTTTCTTACAGTAGCGATAAAAAGATTAATACTCACTGTATCTCTTAAATCCCCAGATCAGTAACACTTGGTTTTAATTTAACAGTCTGAAGATTAGTTTGAGGGACAAGTCCAAATACACAAGAAATTTTATCTGACAGTAATCAATGGAGGTTGTCTATGGAAAAGTATAAAACCAGAACAAGTTTTCAATTATATTTCCTTAGAATGTTTTGGTACTTGCCAATATTTGATGGTCATCCAACTTTGGATGGCATAAAATTATCTTCCCAGTGATTTACGACTTATTTCTCTCTCTGTGCAGAGATCTTTCCCATGTAAACTGCTAAGCAAAAATTAGCTAAATCAGCTGAGCAAGGGATTTTCAAATATACAGTTTTGTGAGTTTCTTTATTCTTCTGATAAAAAATAGCGTCTTTTTAATATACTATGGAGAAATGAATATTCAGAGTTGCAATATTATTACTTTTTCTTAACAAGAAAAGAAGCCAAACCAAACCCTAATGACCCTGCTGTCCTTTACTTGTTTTTCATGTGAACCTTTGAATAAACAATTCATGTAAACCCTTGAATAAACAATTCTTAATAAGGAAGTAGAACCATCAATACAGAAAATATGTAAATTTACGTACCACATATCTGATTAGCAATTTTTGCCATTCCAATGTATTTCTTCATTTATTCCCAGTAGATAAACCAATGTGGTTTCAATTCATGTATTAAAGAGCAATGGCAATACTCTTTATTTTTGCCTGAGATTATTTTATACACATGTCCTTCAGTTATGGAAATATTTCAGATAAACCACTGATAATGTGCATAGAGCACCCACAGGAAATACAGGGATATGTCACTCAGCCTGAGATGAACAATGTTTAAACTATTTTTCTTATAACTGCTCCAAGGAAAAAAATGGAAAAAAAAAATCCTGGTATTTGTTTTCCAAGAATAAAAATAGCAAATACACTATTGATATTTAATCTGTATTTTATGACAAGAATGTCTGATAAAGTCCTATTGAAAGGACTTTTGGTATAGAAACCTGTCTCTGTATCTGGAAACAATTTTCTAATTTTTAACAGGAAGCATAGTTAACCAAAACATTGAATACATTTTTAAATAACCTTGAGTGCTAATTACTCTGGTAAACCACTTATATGCCTCATTGACAGTAGATACTGACAGTGAATATGGAATTTAATATTTTCTTGCTTGCTTGTTTTCTTTCTTTCTTTCTTTCTTTCTTTCTTTCTTTCTTCTTTCTTTCTTTCTTTCTTTCTTCTTTCTTTCCTTCTTTCCTTCTTTCCTTCTTTCCTTCTTTCCTTCTTTCCTTCTTTCCTTCTCTTTTTTCTTTCTTTTTCTTTTTCTTTTTCATTCATTCTCCTTTACTCTTTCACTTCTTCTTCATCTTCCTCTTCCTCACTTTTTTCTCTCTTTTTTCCTTTTCTCCCTTTCTCCGTCACATCCCTTTAACCTTCTCCCTACCATCCTGTTTTTCTTTCTTCTTCTTTTTTTCTCTTTCTCTCTTTTAAAACTTTTAGCAAAACCCCATACCCTTCCTGTATATTGCCAATTTTAAAAGTACAGTTAAATGGGCTAATATTTATGAATTTAATTTTGGCCTATAAAACAAACACAGAAGAGAAGTTTGCAAGAAGAAGTTAGCAAAGAATCATGACTCTGAGGGCAAAATTTAGTGTCTAAATCCCAGAGAGTAGGCATTTTGGGTGGCATACTGAGATATGCTGCCTGCCCTCCTGTCCATGGTTGTTTCCTGACTTTGCTGATGCCAGAACAACTGCTGAAATGCAGTTACAGTTGAACCAAAGATACTTCTCTGTGGTAGATTTTCAGAGAAACTTTTTAAGGAGGTAGAAGGATACTAAGAGCTTGAAATGTTCTATCACATGAGTGTATCCACCCAATACAGAGAGAGTATCAGTGCTGTAAATAGCAGCCTGTTCAAAGACGGAGCTTAACAGCAGGGATCAGCTTTTCTGCTGCTCACAAAGATCACATCTGAATAATATTAACTGGCTATTGTTCTGGATGACCCATTTTTAAAGAGATAACAGAATATGTTCACAAGTTTGGTTATCCTTGGTTATGTCCCAGTCATATCTATGGGGCTACTAATGATTTTAGACACTTTTTCAAAAGAACTTTCTTGGCTCTAGGGGAGAAATATGGGAATATTTCTATAAAAATAGAGGAGGTACTCCAAAAATTGTTGACTCCAAAATAACTCACGAACTATTGATAAAAAACTTACAGAGTTTTATCCTGAGTCAAAGCACTCAAAAAAAAAAAAAAAAAAAAGGATAAATATCTGCCTTGCAAAATCAAGTCTGAATGGATAGCTAGCTTTTGTCATGGAATTCAAAGAACAGAATGTCACCATGGAAAAATGCACATTCAGACTGAAGATCGTAGATTGTCTGGCCAGCAAAAATTCCAGTGAAGTAGCACTCATGGTGAAACAAGTATTCAGTCAAACATGACATGACTGCAACAGGAAGGAAAATAATTTTTCAGCAGTGCATCACACTGTTTAAGCCAAGACTGATCATATACTTGATGAGTATCAAGACAATGATACAACTTTCTAAGTAGGTAAAAATCTCCGTAGTCAAGCAGGAACAGCAACTGCAGCAAAAGGATAAAGTAATTTGCTTATTCATTTTATTTAATAGGTAATAGAGCATAAATATTCTGTTTTAAATAAAAGAGTCACTGCGTCATTTCCAAATGGATTAAGTCAGTGAGAAAAAAAGTATAGTTACAATAGTCTGTAAAAGAGTGTTCCACTTAGCATGTCTAAATAATAAATGCAGATGTACCATCTGTGTTTGGAATGGAAGGTTGCCTACCCACAAATCCATTTTAAAAGACATTTTTATATATACACCAGGGAACCAGAAGTGAAAATAAGAAACATAAGAAAACTTTCGGATATATTCTGGAGTCCAGGAAGCCTAAAAAAATACTACTAGAAGAGTGACAAATCATTACACCTGTGATTGTCTCTTTCAAAGGTGGGAAAATATGTATTTCTGCCTGTCACAATGTATTTTTGCCATGTTATACTCCACATTTCCTACGTGTTTCTGCCTTGTAGTCCTCCAGCCTTACCAAAGGAAGCCCAGATTCCTGGGTGCACGTGTCTTCCTGAGAACTTTCCTGTTTGTCCCTGGGCTGCCTTCAGGTGTCTGTCACATCCTCGAGCAACAGCCATGCTGGTGGGAGCAGCACACACACCTTTTTGCCATGTCCCATGGCATGCACACATGGACTGGTCACAAACAAGCAATAAAATACATACTTAGCAAGAGAAAGGACTCCCTACTAAAGGATATTTTTCCAATGGAAATCTTTACATGGGCTTCTCACTTGTACCTAGTTATTAATTGTGACTTTCGTCTAATGTTAGATATCCAGGGTCTGGGCATTTAAATCTGAGGTAATCACTTAGGTTTCATTGTAGTATTGCTAGTAATAAAGAAGTATTAGGTGTCACAGTCAATAAGCCTATATAGAATAAATTTCAGTGAAACTTTCAGATTGTTCTCAAAATATTCTGGAAATATTTGCTTCCTCTTAGCCAAATGCCCACCTTTCTGAGTGTCTTCAACTTAAACCTTTTTAGCAGAAATTTGCTCATTGATTTTGATTGCCAGAAGATAAATAAGTTCACAGGAAAAAAAAAATCTAAGAATTAAGGAAATATATCTCATGAAACAAAAAGTAGGTAAAGGACAGAAATTTTGTTGCTTTACTGCACCCCAAGTGAATTAGAAAACCATTCTGAAACCAGTGGAAACACATGAAAAACTCCATGTCCATGAGTTTGTAATCAATAGGAATCAATAGGAATTTTTAGAAAATTGAGTAGAATTAATAAAATCAGTAGGAATTTGTAAAAAAAAAAAAACTTAGAAGAATAAAAATAATAAAAGTAATAAAAATAGTCCTTATAATGATAAAAAATCATTCTTTGTGTAGCTAAGGTTCTGATTAGATAAGTCATGAGTCAAGAACTCAAGAAGTCAGTTAATCAGTGTTCTGGTCATGAGGACAGTATCCCAAAGTTATAAATAAATCCACAACTACACATTACCTAATTTTTATGTATGTATTATCTCTCTGACGTTTTGTGATTTGTGTTGTTGGTGTAGGAATTCACATGGGAACATGTGAACATAATATGTAAATCTGGATATGCATTATGTCCTTGAATAAATTTCCTAATCTCATTCATTTCAGTTACTGGCTCCAACAATTCTAACCCATAACAACCAGGTGGTGTTGTGAGGCTCTATTCATTCATTAAAAGCATGAAATCTGCTGTGACAGATTTGCATGAGCAGTGCTAGAAATCTATAACTAAAATTATGTGCTCATAGGATTATGACCCATACCAGGGTTTTTTTTCTTTCTGTTTACATAATCCCATTGCATAGACTTAAACCATAATTAGTTAAACTGGGAAATTCCTTGTCAACATTTTAAAGTATTAATGCTATTAATGCTTCCTGCATTAATATTATAGCTGACATGCATAATCTTCATATTCTTTGATTAAATTCTCATATCTGTTGATAGTAATACAATACTTAGTAGATATAAAAAATACAGTGTTTCTTACTTCCTTAGAGACAGAATTTCACTCAGAGTATTTGTCTTATTTTACAAAAAATAAAACAGATTTCTCATCTGCTTTTTCACTACCTTTTGTTTTCCTCATATTACTTTGTAAGATTTGTTTTTAAGACTTTTTGCTTTTGCTGGGTTTTAAGTATTATGTAGGAGAAAAATTTTCTGGGAAAAAAAGAAAAAAAAAGGAAACTGGGATACAAAATAAACATTTCTCAGCTGAACCACCCTCAGCAGACCAGCAAACTCCTCCCTTAGACATTCTGATATATGACTGTACATGAAAATCAGATGGGCTTGAGGAAGTGATTCCATTTGCCAAATACAGTTTTGATCCATATGGCAAACAGCTGCTGCTCAGATGAGCAAACTTCTGAGAAGCTAATTTGTTAAATCCAAACAGAGGATCTTGTAGTCAAAGGTAAATACATCATAGCACCTCTCAGCTTTTGCTTGCTCCCATCACCACTGATAGTGCACAGTCTCCTGTGACCTGCTCTTTCTCTCTTTAAGAGTAACCTGCAAGGCAGGCAACAAATACTCAACACACAGGAGCTGAGTGCATGCCACGGCTGAAACACGCAATCGAGAGGAAAACAGTTCCTTGCAGTCAGCAAATTACCACAGACATTTCTGGGAATTGTGAGAATCCCGATCTTAGACAGAAGACCATTCAAGAAAGATATGTTTTGGTTTTGTGGTGTTGCCACTGCCACTCAGCACTAGCCTGTTTCTGCTTCAGTGTATCTAGGGGAAAACTTGACAATTGATTTTATTATAAACAGGTGCATGGGCCATTAAAAATCCCACCTTCAACAACTGAGAGTACCTGTGTGAGCTGAGGTCCATGCTGTTTGACTGCCTGCGCCTTTTGTAGCAAACTCTGAATTGCTTTCTGTGTCTCCAGCAATGTTTGCAAACCTCTTGAGGAGTGCTTCCGTTCCTTGGAACAGCCATGTCATATTTCCCACCATCCACAGTGCTGCCTCATGGAAGGCCTGGCTGGACGTGTCCAGCATCATGTTAATTTGTGGGGAATGCTGAGGCAGGAGGCTTTGATTTCTGCTCTGAGAAACCTTCCAGACATCTGAAACCATGAATCCAAGCCAATGCGTTACATGTCTTGTCTCAGGACTTAGGTCTTGAGCGTCCTCAACATCACAGATTTATGCTATACCTTCCTTATGCAACTTATATAAACATATATAGAGAGATGGCTTTTGCAGAGATTGGATTTACATAGCAACAGGTTGTCAGGAACAGGATTTGAAAACAGCAACCACCCTGATCAGTATGCGTTTCTCTCAGTTTGTCTTGTGACAATATTTGATGTGCAATTTTTCTCATCAATTTAAGATCACTTAGAGAGTTCTTCTCTTTCATTAGAAAATTCAATAATGGCATATGCTTTTTTTTTCCACAGATGTGATGCAGATATCTGAATTTTAAAAAGTCATAGACTGGATAAAAAAGAAATTATATTTACTGCCAAATTGTCTTTGGAATAAATCCATAAAAAGTAAAGTAGGGAGAAAATGGGAAAACTGAAGCCAAAAGGTTAGCTGTAAGGTTTTCCAGTTCTAGTCTGAGCAAGGCAGTATCTAAGAAAATGGCTGTGGATATTTATGTAGTTAGATCAGTAATCATTGCAGTTCATTTTCCTTTTGGTACTTTCCATAAAAAAAGGTAAGGTAAGAGGATAAAATCAATTACGTCTAATTTTCATGTACATATTTGCCAGGAATATTTAAAAGTCAAGTTAGATGGCTATTTAGTTTTGCTTACAGTTCTACTTCACTAATTGAATATATTCCTTTATCTTTCAAACTTCAATCAGATATAAATCTGAAGACTTTTAACCTTACAATGCAATAACACTTCTAAGAGGCTTAAATTCAATAGTGTTTGTAATTTTTATCTGCTGTGAGAGAATATTGTTGTGTTTTTTCCTATTATGACTTTCTTAATTATATTTTTGTTTCTTTCAGTCTTTTTAGTTTTGCTTTGCACATAATGAAATGCTTCTTCAGTTCAGTTAACATCCATTCCATGATAGGCACAAATCATATCCCCTTCTTTGCTTCACTCCTTTGCAGAAAATAACATTCAGGAAATTGGATCAGATCAGAGCAGGTTTTCAGCCTTGCCCCCTAATCTGAATTACCAGGAACTGAGATTTTTATTCACATTACGTTCACACCTGCAATTCAGTTTAGACACAACCTATAAGACTGCTGTATTTATTGAGAAGTCTTTGCATCTATCTAAATATTAGTGCTCCCTTAGAGTTTCTAAGCTGGGGTTAATGACTCCAAATCAGTTTTTATTTTGCCAGCTTTCTGTTGCTAATAGAGATGGTCTACCAGAGAACAGCAATAGCTCTCTGTCCTTCACCAGAACAAAAGGATTAAGATTTTTCAAGCAATTTCTTAAAGCCTAAATTTAAGTACTTGATCTTTCTCTGCTTCTGTATTTATGACTGTTGAACCATATGATATTTTTCTGAGATCCACATGTAAGTCTGGGCATGTTGTACTGTTGGATTTTGTTCTATTCCTAACACTTTGGTGTTCTAAGTCATCACTCTTACATTGACAATGTTTATATTAAATCTGCTTCATGTGAAAGAGTTCTCTTAAGACTACCTCAGGGCAAGATCCAGACACACAGCAGCTTTGTTTCTGCCAGATACTCAAATATCTAGTTTGGAAGGAACTGTGATATGCTCCAGGTAGGTCACCAGTGTTAACAATTAAGGAACGGGGACTTTTGGTAGTTAGGAAGCATAAAGTGACACCCAGTCTAGCTACATACAACATACTCTGAATATTGAAAAGCCCTATGGAAACATATCTACTTTTTATTCTGTAAACACTAATTAGAAATACTAAACAATATTAGTTACAAAAAGTTACAGTGTCTCTCGCTTGACAGTTACCTTCATCACAATCTATTGTTATCTTACTTTCACAAATCCATAATTTTATTGTAGTAAAATTAAAAGCTTCCTATATGACATGATATCACAATGAGCTTTGGATGTGTACACTGTTTGGAAAATCAAAAGATCTCTGTTGGCAGGCTATGATTAACTTTGAAAAACTCATTGTGTATTATGTCATTTTCTGTTTATTGTGAAATCTTCAATTACACTTTCTCCAGGTGTTCCATATTACAAAGGTTAAACAATTGTTCCTCAGCCACCCAAGATCTCATTTTTCTTCTTTTAAATACAAATTTTGTGTTGTACAGCTTCTAGCTATAAAGTAAATTCTTCAATCTGACAGAATCTTTATTATTTCTTGCTACATTCTGAGTCCATTTTCTTGAAGGTCTGAAGCAACATTTTCCAGCACTCCCAAATTCAGCACATCACTTCACAACACATGAATACAAAAACTGCCCAAAGACCTGTCTATGGAGAGACAAGAATTAGACCTTAGAGAGTTTGAGCTTTTGTTAATAAAGGATTTTTTCCCCATTGATTTTAGAGGAGCATGGGAAAACCAGGCTTCCAATCACTCTGCTTAAGTCTAAACACTTGGGAAACTCTGTTTGGAAACAAATGTGCCTCCCTGCCACAGCACAGGATGGCATTCCAGCCCCTGGAGCTGCAGTGCCTGCCCCAGAGAGGCCAGAGAACACGTCTCCAGCCCTGCCACAACCCTGTACATGGCCCCTGCCCAGCTGATGTCCCACCCTGGCCCCACCACAGCCCTGCCCAGCTATCCTGGTCACCCAGATCATCATTCATGCTGGCCTGGATCTCAGCCCTTCCTGCTGCCAAAGTCCCAGCCTGGCCATGGCTCCTTCTTGTCTCCAATGAGGTGCCTGAAGCCTGAGTGCCTCAGCTGATCTCTGGCCCATCCATCTCCTTCTTCCAACAGTTGCTCTGTTGAATGTTGGGCTCTGGTGCCACTTTAGGTTTTCTTTTATCTTGATCCCTCACTGAACAGGAGCCAAACTTTCACATTTTGGACATTTTTAGAAGACCCTTCTGCTCACCTGCTTTATTTGACTTTATAAAGACAAACTCAGCTTGGCTTTTCAAAATTTTCGCTTTGTTCTTTCACTTTTTGACCTTTAAAGTAAAACTTCCCTAAATGATCACTCATTTTGCCATTCCAGATAAACTCCCTGTTTATTGCTAATATCCTTTTTATGAGATGGCTGTTTATCCACTTAGGCCTTTAAAAAGCTTTCTTAAAAGTTATTTTCTCTCTGTATGAGATGTGAATCCCAGATAATTTTTGTATGTTTGACTTAGATAAATTCCAGTTGTGTTCCTTGATGAAGTTTCTGAGCTATTTGGTCCAGCTAACTTCATTAATTAATTTTCTTAATTGTCAAAGTTTGTACTTTGGAAACAAAAACCAAAACAAATCCTCAGCTCCTGACCCATCCTGCTGAAGTCATTAGAGGGGAATGAGCCCGGGATGGTAATACTTCCCCCTGTTTGCACAATGTATTTGCAAAGTGATTTATACTAATCCAGTCAAAATGCAAGCACTTCTGTTGATATTGAGTTTAATTGGGCACAGTAATGACTAAAGGCTTTTAAAGGTCACTGCATCCAGATGTTCAGCTATTAGTCACCATCACCCAACAAACTTTCTAAATAAAGATAAATAAAGATAAAATAAAGAAACACTGCAACCTTCAACAAAATTAGTGTCTGGGACTGGTAGGATTATATACTTCTGCTTTCTGGTCAGCTCTGTTCAGTTCCCTCAGAATGCAAAACCTTACCAAAAATAATTTTTTTTCTCTATAAGGAACAATCTTTGCTATATTTAGGCAAGTAAGCAGTTCTTTTATGAGTAATGCAATTATAGTTTGAAACTTGCAGAGCTTACAATTCTGACAATTTACCCTTAAAATAATCTGAGTGTTCTGAACATTACAAAGTGTGTAACCCCTTGACTTTTACCAACTCCTTACTGCTTCCACAGTGCAGTTTAAGTAATATTGAAAGTGGGGATTTTTAGGTTTCAAAAGTTCATAATTCATCCTAATGGAATGAAGGTTCTTCTTCTTAATTTTTGGTTTGTTATTAGGTAATGTATTAACATTTAAAAATAATTTTTAACAGAAATTGAGTCAGTCATTTCTAGCAAGAAGTTTTTATAAACTGACAGCCTCTGATAAAATTTCATAGTCTTATAACATATGTTCATATTTTAATCTAAAATAATTTTCCAACTTTTTTCTACTCTCTCCCTAAAGATGTACATGAACCTTTTAGATTTCCATAGCTTCTCTATATTTCAGCTTCTTGTATTACTCAGGTTTTGAATGAACAAAAAGAAATTTAATCACTTAGGAACTATCGCAGGGTTTAGTCTTTGGGAAATGCAAAAATTCCATTGAAGTTGTTTTAATTTTAGGAGAGCTTAAAATTAAATTATTTAAAACATCCATTCTCAGCCTGAGCTTATAGACTTAAGTTGGTGAAAATTATTCATTTAGAGTGAATGGAAAGCTAAGTAGGAGCTGAAGCTTAGCTTCATTCAACCATTCATCATTAAATTCTGTACAAATGCTTTTCATATGTAATTAGAATTCACATAATCAAATGTTATGAGAAGGCAACATTTCATTGATCTTTTTTGCTTATCATCTCAGAACTTACAGAAATGCTATGAGAAACCTGTCATTAAATCAGACACATAACATGGAACATTCCTACACTGAAGCAGGAAAGCAATGCTATTGAATCTTCTTTTCAATCCGTCTTTACCATGTTTCATCCAAAAGGCTGTGCTCCTTATTTATCAGCACTCTGCTTCCCCAGTGAGATAAACAGCATTCTTTAAAAGATATATTGCCAGAATTTACAGTAGAATTCATTTGCTGAAGTGATAAATTTAGAGCTAAGACAGAATACAGTCTCATTTAATCTGAGAACATTGTCACAATTTATGTAATGGGCTGCTCTAAAGGTTAACAAGAAAACATCCTATCTCTTTTTTCAAATGTCAGCCAAATATTTTATAGATTTCTCTCCATCCTCTCTTGTAGCCCCTTTAGTTAAATTAGCACAGCTGTCTGAGAGATCAAATTTAAGACCTTTCAATGTTCCCTTGATCTGACAACAGATGCCTCAGGAGCATTGCCAGGCAAAAGGTAAAGTGGTCTAGTGAAGTACATTATTTTCTGAGCATATTTTCTAGGAACATTATAAACCCAGAATTGATAGGTGGGTAGGTAAGGATACGCTCTCTATTAAGAGACTTAAAATCCTGGAAACAGTTTACAGTGTCCAAAAGCAGATCCAGATAAAATACACTGGCTGAATGCTCTCCTTTATTTATAGAAATAACCAGTAATATTTTGTTTGGTTAAAAACCCAGCAAAAATGTACTTCAATAGGATGACTAAAATTTAGCACTGATATTGAATGGCAATGAGTGCAATTTACAAAAGAAATGTTTGTGACTTTGGGGAGCTCAGATGAAAATATGACCTCTAGGCACACAGCAAGGAACCATTCTCTTGTTATTTTACCTTTGCTGGCTGCTGAAGGAAAACTTTCTAAAATTACTCTTGTGCTCTAAAATAGAATCCAGTGTTGTGCCTTGGGCATGATGATCAAAGGTTGTCTGTCTTCTGGTGCCTCCACAAATGAGACCCTCCAGCCATAGACAGCTTCACCAATCCATTTGAAAACAACCAACCACTGAAATAAGGGAGGACAAGTTTTCTTTCCTTCAGCTTATTTCCCATAAATGCTAGCTGTACTCTAAGTAGGCTGCGTGGCTCAAGGCACAAATCTGAGCAGGAAATAAGGCCTCTTGACTGTCTGGCCACTAGTGCGAATGCACCAAGTGAAATTAAATAAAGATAATATGAGCACTGCTGACACTGCCTCCTGCAGGTGGAAAGGAAAACTGTCCTCAAATCTTTGAACTGAAGAGGAGTGGAATAAGTTTCAAAGAAAATATTATCATATCCCCCAAAAAAGAGATGTAGTATTTCTCAAAACCATTTTTCATGCCAAGACCCTACATATGTGGACCAACAATATTCTTGGTTCTGCTTTAGTCCTGAAATGGAGCAGTCAGGGAGTCATCAGATAAAAATCTTGGTTTATCTAATCTTCCTATGAAAAACAAGTCAACATAGATGAGACGTGTACATATTCAAAACAAAGAGCTGTATTTTCTGTGTTATCATAGCTGATCCTTGCATTGTGAACACATGGAGAAATGGGCAAGTGGAAGGACTGGAATACATAAATAAGTCATTCAGTCTTTGAACTGGCAGGGCATTTTTTAATATGTCACAGATACAGAGCAGAAGAATCTTTAAGATTTTACAAGAGTTTTTGTAGGGGCTAAGGCTTACTGGCCCATTTTCACCTGATCAGACCAACGCAAGGACCAAGAGACTGCCTATATGTTAAAAAATATATACTCTTTGTGTTTCAGTTTTTGTATTGTAATACTGTCCCTATTGAATCATTAGTAGGGATTTAATCTTTAAGGATGACAACCAGTAAAAGTATTTTATAAATTATTGGCATGGGCACAAATGTTTTTATACAAACATAAGACCTTTATGAGTATGAGATTATTGTACCTAATTAAATGGGAAGAGCTCAATATTATAGAGTTGGAGGAGAAATACAGTGTATGTTAGAGGTACATACTGAAGTGCCTACTACAGATAAAGCAGTTAAAAATGTTCTTCTACAGTACTGCTGTTGGCATGAGTCAAAATAAATGGAACCTACTTTACTAGGAATTGTCATCAGTTTCCCATTTGTGCTGTAAAATTAGCAACTCCAGCATTGTTGGGAATAGGGAGGAGAAGACACACTACAGTTTAAAGTTTTCTGAGTTTTAAAAATGTTTTTTCAAACACTTGGTGTTTTACTACATTAGTTTAAGCATTGTGAAACATCCCATCCACCCTTGTAATTAAGCTACTGTTTATTTGTTTTTATGGAGTTTAAATTAAAACCATGATTTTTCCTACCTAAAGGGAAGCCAGGGTTGAGCAAACATCAAGAAAATCATAAAAGAGAAACTTCTGTATGAGTTGCTTGTTTTTTCCTATAAAATATAAAGGGTGAAATCCAAGCTTATTGAAGTCATTGGGAGATTTGTAATTGGCTTTGAAAGGCCGAGATTTCACCCTTAAGAAACAAGGCTAAATTTTCCAAAAACAGGCTCTGATTTGGAGTGCTTGTATGTGCCTGCTTGATAATTTGGCTGTGCTGAGTTTTAATGCTCTAGAACTCAGACTTGCTGATGCTCAGCATTTCTAAAATAGGATCTCACTTGTCTTAATTTGAATGCTTAAATCATCACTACACCAGGAATTAAACGCTGCCTTTGGAAATTTTTAGCCTACTTCTTTAGACTGAAGTTCAAAAAACCATACTGTGCATATCAGAAACTTTGTTATTGCTATTAAAATCAGCTGTGTGGAATAAATTGAGAGCAGAAGTGAAAATTGGCAAGAGATATGATCATGCAAATAGCAGTTTTCAGTGTTGCCCTGGTTTTTGTAACCCTGCTTCATTGGACATGTTGAAAAAGGGGGAAAGAGCTAGTGGGATATTTCCATCAAACTCTATTAAGAGATAAGAAGAGTCTGAAACTAAAGAAAACAGAAGTGACATATTTACAGCACTTGCAAAAGAGAGGTAGAGAGGATGGATTCATTTAAAGGGCACATTTAAATTTGGCAGTTTCATATTGTTTAAACAGTTTCCTCATCACAACCTGTTTGTTTTTTTCCTTCCTGAACTAACATGCTACCACATTGCCATCAATCATTATCACCTATAAGAAGAATCATATGCGATTGGAAATTTAAGATGCTTAGACACAATTCTAACCCAACAATGGGTTGAATTTTTGAAGTTCCACAAGTGGTACATATCTTTGTTTTGCTGTCTCTATCAGGTGTTATGAGTTTTTTATCATGTTTCCTCCTTTGCTATAAACATGTCAGATGAGATAAAAGGAGAATTTTTGAAGGGACAAAAGAGAAATAAAATTCACAGTGCAGTTGACTTCTTACTGGGATGGATTTAAATGAAGAAATTTGCCATATCTCCATATCACTGGAAGCAGAAATGTTCCAGGACTGTTCAAGTATGTTTTTCTTCTGCTGGAGGTATGGAGAGTTGGGGAAACCAAGAAGTAGCCAATGTTGCTCTTCGCTATTTCGCACTGTGTGAAATATTTACAAAGAAATTGGAAACAGCCATGAGGACAAAACTTACTTTACTTAAAATTCAGCTCCTTCCTTTTTGCTACATGGAAGAAGACATTGGTCATGTACTGGGGTAGGTATATAATGAACAGAATAGTTATAGGACACCACATCCATGGAAAAAAGGATTGATGTGACTAGCATCACTTTTGATTCCTTCCCTCATACAACTAAGATGTAAGTGCAAGTCCAGAGAAAAGCTTAAATTCATATCTTCAGCACCTTAGTAGATGGAACTACTGACTTTCCTATCCAATCTTTACTACATTCCTATTCAATGCTCCAAATGCAAAGAAAGGGTGTGTCTGGCCAATAAAATGAGTTAAACTGCTGACTTTTCAGATACAGAATACTTCAAGGAGAAAAAATATACATGCTGTGGATGGCCTGACTTGATAAGTGATTCTTCTCATGTGTTTTTTTCGTAGACCAGAAATATTGTTCTGGAAAAACAAACAATAATATGCCTAGGTTGATGTCTCTTTTCTTTTCTGAAACACACTGAAGAAAGTTTCAAAATTTTATTTCAGTTATTATGTTACTGCTCACCTCAGCTTAATGGAACATCTTCTTGGATATCATTTCTCATCTCTTAAAGTATAAATGTTCTGAGTTCTGAAAGGCAAGATTTTATTGACTAGAATGAAAATGCATATGCATATAATTTTTATATGTGTTAAAATTGTCCACATCTTTTGTATTTTTATTAAAAGGTCAGACAAAGAAATAGCTGGGGGTTAAAGTTTTCAACATGACTTGAAATTTGTAGACACTGTACTGCAATATACAGTCTTGTTCCAGACAAAACCAGATACATGATTTGAAAATTGCCTGATGAGCACTATTGAGACTGATGTTCTTTTTTTTTTTTTTTTTTTTTTTTTTTTTTTTAATCAACTTATTTAGGGCTTTATTCTTTCTCCATTTCATTTCACACGGTCTTAAATGTACTTGCAAAGAATGAAATTAATCTGAGAGATGATAAACCAGTGTCTTTTCAGCAAACTTTTAGGCAAAGGAAGCAAATTATACAATTAGATATAAATTCATTCATCACTAAGATTTATATTTCAGGAATATAGAAACTTTAAAGACCCTGTGAAGACACTGCTAAAACTTTTTATTGGGCAATGTCCATTTTTGCACAACATACCGAATAAAAAACAGTTTGAAATGTCCTTATCTTAAAATTCTTTTATATCTGGTTATATTTGTTGCATACAACTGGAATTTTCAAAAGTAAGTGCTAACTTTTTTTCTCCTGAAAAGTTTGACTTATTTTTTTTTGGAAATAATATTTCAGATGATGGACAATCCAGCAAGAAATGGCAATTATGAATATTGAAAAATGCTTTCCAGTATTCACTACAGAAGGATGTAGACCTTGTGTATAACCTGAAAAATCATAATCTGTCAAGTCTAATGCATGCAGCAACAGAATGCTCTTGTAGTTAAGAGCAATGCTATGTAAGATTACTTAAAATGTCTGGAACAAGGTTGGATCCAGCCACATTACACTCTCTTGGTGTCAGAAAGACTATAGCTTCTACAACAAATCCCCCATACTACTGCAAAACCTGGATGAAAATGAAATAAGTTTAAAAATAGAAAAATACATAAATAGCAAAGTACTATGGATAAATATCAGCAATGTTAAAGGCAAAAATATTTTGTTACAGAAGAGAATTTTTAAAAACAACTAAAAGCTTGAGCCTGCATTTGTTAAAGAAAACCTTTTATTTAATTGCACAGTATCTATATTCTGATTTCTGTGTATGTCTGTCTGTATCTCTATGTTTTATTATGGAATTTTCAAAGGAAAGCAGGCAGCAATGTTCAAATAATGCTGACTTTTCCTTCAACTCCTTTGAAAACCCAAAGGAGTTGTTCAATCTGCTACCCTCATTAGCCTGCTAATTAGTTTTGTTGAAGACAGACAGGAATGCTGTACTGGTTTTCCATAAAGGTATGAGAAGATGACATATTTGTGACTACATTCATGTTACCAGAAAGGATTTTCCAACTCAGTTATCATACTGATTGGCCAGACAAAAAGCGTGTCAGCAGTTCATGCCCCAAAAGAGACAAATTATTATGGCTGAACTTTTTTAACAGCTTCATCTCAAAATTTGAACAACTGGACCAAATTCTGGCCTTCATAATACTGTGGCATGTTTAATAAAGGTAAACCCTGTGTGCAATAAGTCATTATCAAGCAGATCATGGGCCATTCAAAGACTCTGCTTCAGAAACATATATATGTGTATAGTCACATGCAGGATCTGAAGGACAACTGTGATGATTTTGAGGAATAATAACATTAGCAAGTGGATAAAAAAATTACATTATATTTATATCAACATTGTGCACAATTGGAAGAAATAAAAATATAGTTTTAATCCATATTTGGAGGGGGTTGGGGCTGGAAAATTCTTAATATAGGAATAGACCGTAGACAGAATTTCACTGACATATTATTCTCATACTTGTAAAAACATAGATAGGCAGATATTCTCCACAGGCCACTACAGATGTCATTAATCATATTTGTAATTGCATTCTTAAAAATAAAATTATTCACCATGTAAAGGATCATTTAGTGCAATAATTCTTTTTTTTCTTCCATTGATTTCTGATTTCAATATTGGAGTTTTAATTCATGTTCCTACAGCATCACATAAACAGCACTAACAAAACCAACTGATTAGTAAAGTAAACAATACTTGAACTAAGCTTAAAATGGCACTAAAAATACACATTCTTACTTTGGGTTGACTATGCAAATTAATTTGCTTATGTCTGTTAAAAATAAAGTCAATTCTAGGGCTATACTTGGAGTTGGAATTATGGCAAAATAATGCTGCCTCACACTTTTAGGGGAACAGTTTCGCTGTAAGGAAAATTTCATATGTAGGGAAATAGGCCTTTTTTGTGTAGTGGGGTCAAAAAGATGTCTACAGTCGAATAATAATAAATAATAGAGGTGTTGGACAGATATTCTTAACAGTGTAGAAGTTTAGACTTGCTTTGAAGGTCATCTATTCCAAGTAAACATTGTATTCTAGTCTGTCAGTGAATTTCCACTCAACTTTGTTTCTCAAACAAAAAAAAATTCTTCTTAAGCAAGATACTTATTTAAATACATCTGTATACTCCGTGGTTTGATCTGAAACCAGCCTCAGTTACAAAAGCTGTGAAAAAGTATTAGCTGGTTTGTTCATAGGCAATGTTGCTTGAGTTTGGCATCAGTCTTCATTCTTCCAGCAAAGCCATGGTTGTGCTGTATCTGAGTGAAAGTTAAGTGGCCTTTTGCTTTCTGATTATTTTTCCCTTTTCCATGATTGTGCCTCTATTTTATTCTGAGAACATAAAGACTAGCAGAAATCACAAAGGCAGATAAAGAAACAGTAAAAAGCTACCTATTTCAAAAAAAACCCAAATCAACACAGAAAAAAAAGTAATAGGATTCAGGGTGCCCTTTTACCCTTCAATTTTCCCCATGACTTGGTATCTCATGAATCATCTCTGTAAAGCACACAGTTGATGTTCAAATGAGAATGTTCAGTCACATTTTTTTTTTAAATTGGACAATGAAAGAAGAGAGTCACACATTTCATATTTAAATTTGGAAAGTACTGCAGAGCTGATCTAAATGAAGCAATAAAGTGATACAACAGAACATCAATAAAAGTATTGTCTTCACAGGAAAAAGTACCAAAGGAAAATAAGTGTCTTCGTGTTCTAATTTCCCTTGGTGGCAATTTCCTCTCCTTTTTCATACACACTATGAGATTATTGTCATTGAATTGGGTTTAGAAAAGTTTTATACACAATTAGTGAATAGAAGAGAAAAGCAATTAACCAGAGGCCTATCTTAGGCCTAATGCTTAAGCAAGTGAGCAGTTCCATAAAAGTTCATTTTGAATCATGTGAATAAGTGGATAGACAAGACAGGCACTGAAATTTTGGAGACAGAAGGGTTGAAAAACCTTTCCTGCAGATGCATCTGCTGCCGCTATTACACAGTCCTACACAGATCTCAGTTCTCACTAGCTGGACTTGCTCTTGTTGAGTCCTACCCTCCATATGCTGGAGCATATTTTCACACAGTAGCATCATTGAACTCCATATATGAGACTGTGGACATTAACTAGAAGTGCCTACTAATGCTCTTTAGTCTTCTGTCATGTTCTGTGTTTTCATATAAACTTTAGTTCTATAAAAACCAATAACCTGAGTATTAAGTGAAACAAGTACTCCATGTACTCCTTCACTAATCATGTAGCTCTTCAGAACAATTAACAAGTTGGTACTAATGCCTGTTGAAGATGAAAATAGAACCACTAAATTTATGTTTCTCTCCCCTGTCTTCTTTCTTTGTGTGCATTTTAAAGCTCAATATTTTTTGTTTCTGTTCCCTGGTATGAACTACATAGAGCATTGACATTTTTAGACTGAGTTACCATTACAATAAATAATTTCAAGGATTTTTAAATCCAAAAGGAAGAGAGATTTGAAATCTGTTAGGCCTAGGAGACACCTTCTACATAATTCATTATTAAATGAATAAAGTCTAGAGATACATCAAAATTAAGACAAAAACCCAAACAGCAAAAATACAGATTTGTTTGTGAAATGAATTATCCTCCAAGACCTTCCAGTGCCTTTTCTTTCTGCCCAGAGTCCTCTGAGGTCCTAAGATTATAGATGCAGATTACGCTCCTGGTAGTGAATGAATGCCAGAAACACCTTAATCTACATGTGTTAAAAATTAGCTCAGATGAAGATTTCTAACATTAGGTAAGGTCAAGCCCACCAATCAGTCCTTGAGATGAAAGAGGCAGGAGGTGAAACAACAGGAAAAAAAAACAAAGGTCACTTTTCATTCCGTTCCTTTCAAACTTGCAAGCATGATTGGAATAAGAGTTTTGTCTTTCCAGAAAACTTGTTCATTTCTCCTTCAGTAGAAATCTCTTTGGCCTTTCAAATATATTTCTGGCTTTCTGTCAAAGGCAGCAAGAAAAACAAGCTTTCTGTACATCAAGTTCACATCTTCTTCATTCTCTCCTTTTCACCTTCCCAGACCGTTCTCTTAAAGTTATTTTTTCTTTAACAGATTCACAGAATCACCAGGGGTATGGTGCTCTCTCTTTTCCATCTCCTGAACCAGCGGCATTATTCTTCCTTCCTCCTTATTCTGCTGTTTCTTCTTTCTCACCATCCTTAAGCAACTATAATTGTTTTGCCTCCTTAATACACTAATTCTTTACTTTTCACTTACCTCCCAGAATAAATAAATGTAGGTGATTTTGCAGAAGAATAGAGATGATATGGAAGGGAACATATAGATTTTTGATTATGATCCAACAGATCAGTTGAAAACTTAAAGCCCTTCCTTAAAACATTGTGGTAAATTAGCCTGAGATTTCAATAATTTATTTTCAAAAGAGTTGGAGAACCACTTGAAAGGACAGAGAAATGCTTGTAACTTCCAGCCACTGACCTATTGTCTTGTTGGTGGCATTATCCTGTAAAAAGATCCTGGCTTAAGGTCTGGTTTAAAATTTGAAAACTTCTGTTTTCTAACTAATTTAGGAGTCTCAAGCTTATCGTTATTTGTAAATTTACAGCTGTTCCATCCATCATCAACTTGCTAATAGGCAGTTGTGCAACTCTCAGGAGCCTGCCATAAGAAATAGGAGCAGTAGGTACAGCTGGAATCTCTTTCCACCTCAGGAGCTTCTTAACAACATTCTCAGATGTGTAAATGATCCATTAGTAACCAGAGGGAATTGCTACAAGCATAAAAAGCTACCATCAAGGAATGAGATGAATCTTTCACATTGTGATGAGAAACTGCTGGAACAGAGAAACCCAGTTCACCAATTCAGTACTGCACAGGTCTGCAGAAGAAAATTTGCAAACAATTATCAAAGACAATTATCAAAAGCCACTGAAATTTGATGAAGGTCTGTTCTCTTGTATGAGAAGTTTCATGGGATCTGTCTTACCTCTGTTTTTTCTTCTAAATGTTAGAGACTTTATGATATCTCAGTTGTTGCTTTCTCTGCAGAATAATCACTCAATCCAGCACATGAGCCATGGTAGCTTCCCTCTGAATTTCTTTTTCTGACCTGGCTCAAAGCCTATTTGATCTTCCTGTTGTCCTTAATGCATTTAGTCATTTCCCTTCTTCTTGGCAGCCAGCTTCTCCCTGGTCCCCTCGATTGTTCTTCACTGCTCATTTTTCTAACTGCTCTCAGCAGCCCCACTGGCAGCTCTATTTCCTCATTATCAACCACTACACCGAGACTCCTCCTTTTCCATGTTTATTTCTTAATTTATTTATATGGATTTTTATCTGTCATGCTTAGACTAACTACTCAGAATTTACATGTCTGTGCTCCAGAGCTTTTAAAGTTATGATCTCATTCATACTCTTCTGTGGAAGGTCCCGTCTAGAATAATTTGTCCATGAAGTCCAGTGTAATCAAGGCAAGTTGTCTATACTTCTTGCTTTAATAATCACATCCCTCCAAACATTCTGAGATGCCCATTTCCTCTAATACATTCATAATATAATTCCAACATTTCTTCTTGCTTTCCAGTCATACATCACACAGTCATTGCCACCCTCTTTTACAAAGTGCACATTCCTTGACAATTTCTTATAAGTTCTTGCAGTTTTTTCAGCCCTATTCACTGTCTCCATGCTTGCTTCTTGAGTTCATAGACACACTGTTGGAAAATCAGACTTAGTGGAGAAAAGAAGAGGAAAAACCAGGATCATTTAATATGTTCTTCCTCTGATTAATTGTATGACCTCATTGTCATGCTTTCCTCTCCCCTCATGACTTTCTGGCTTGTGATACATTGAGTATGAATGACATAATCTTCAATTTATTTTTTTTTTGTGAGAATCCTAGAAAATTCTGGCCACATAATAGATAAAAATGCTATAATCAACAGGTAAAAGCTGGTTTTAACATTAAAAGACAAAACGATTTTTAGATACTCATGTGAAAGTTCAGAATTAATTGGTAGAATTGTTGGCTGAGGTTGCACTTGTGCTATGGAATTGGGAGGATTCCCTTGCAGATCCATCTTAAACAATTATAAATTCTTAAGGACAATTACCACAAGGGAAAAAAGAAAAGAAAAAATAATTTTTTTTTTTTTTTTTTTTTTTTGAGAAGACACAGACATAGTCAGATCATATCACTTGATCTTGTCTGGTTGTTGTTCTGGCTGGTTGCAATACCCAAGACTGCACTTTCACTTCCTAAACATTCTTCCAGGGGCAGAAGTCTGTTGATGACTCAACATCACCTCCAGAAACTACAACTATTGTTCTCTGAGGGGTTTAGTTCCTGTTCTTTTTCTTTTGGTTAGACAATTGCAATGTGCTTTTAATCTCCATGTCTAACTGATCCAACAACAATGTTAGCAAACATTGCTTTTCAAGCATGAAGTGTAAACATCTCTGATAAAAGAATTTTTTGGTATCTAGACTGTTTCAAGTGCCATTGCTTTCCAAGTTTCCACTTTTTTGGTTGTTCTTTTATTTACGGAATACATAAATTACAGAGGCAGCTTTAACACCAAGTAAGTTTAAACAATGCTAGAAATCTAGGTGTGACTGACTTGACTAAATGTTAGTGACTGCTTCCAAACCAGTTAGCAAGGCCCCTGTCACATTCAGTGCAAAAAGGCAGTCATGTCACTATGAAGTTCATTGTAAGTTGGATATCTAAAACAGATCAAAGGAACTTTCCCTCTGTTTATAAAAGAGATGTGGAGACATTATTTCTGATGGGGTATGCACACACAGCTTTTACTGATAAAAATCTTACCTTTATAGTTTAACCCTTTATTGGTATTGTGGGCCTGTTGGTGAGCAACAATTCCACAGACGTAGACAACTGTCGCTTCCCCTGAGACCTCATTTTCTGAATAATACCCTTTCAAGAAAACCTGATGACTAACCAAATGAAAGAAGAGCAGTCATGGTTTAACTTCATTTTGCCACAAATTCACTTCATAATTATGACATAAAATGTAACCAAAAGCCACCGTGAAGCAGCCACAATAGAACTGTTTCCTGAATCAGAGGACAGAGAGTTAGATGTACCTGTTTTCCTTTTCTTTAGCAAAACCCACCTTTCTTCTTCACAATCCAGTATCACTACTGACTCAGATCTCAGAAATATATGCTATCCAGGCAGGAGGACTTATTCTAATCCCTCATCTGTAAGTAATTCCCTAAGATGAATTCACAATAGCCATGAAAGCATGAATTATAAGTGATTCTGTCATTCAGCGATGAGTTACATTCTATATGCCTAACCAAAACCCATGTAACCTCTGAAACTGAATAAAATAATTGATTGTAGAAAAATACAGACACATTCTTGTGGTAGGTCTTGCTGGAATGATGTCCAGGTTGCCTAGAAAGTCAGTATTGGCTGAAGAATAAGGCAAACTTTCTTCATCAGTTATCATGGAAAATCTACCTATTGTAGACTCCAAAACCTGGAAATTACCAAATACAATTTCTAAAGGTGATTTGCCACTGCATATGCTTAAATCCCTTATCTTTCAATCCCTTAAATATTTATATGTTCTGCTTCTCTTTCCATCTGTACATTCACCTTGACATCACATAAAGTGGTGATTTAATGTAGATGCAGTTTGAGTTGAAAATACAGTAAATCATGTTACTGCTCTGAAACTTGTTCAAAAAAGCATGTCTGTTCCACAGACTTAGGGGATTTTTAAAAGAATTTGAAAGGATCTTCTTCTTTGCCATGTTTTATTTCATTCATTTTACCACAAATAGTGGGGTTAATGATGTCTTCTTGAAATGGGGAACAGATGGAGATAGACTGACCATGCCATGCCAGAAAAATTAAAAAAAAAATTAAAAAATAGAGAAATAAACTAGGTGGTTCAGTTGTAAAAGTAAACAGCCTAATTTGCCTCTTCTAGATGCACAAGAAGCATCCAGCTTCACAAATGATTCTTTCACTTAATTAAGTGTAAGAAAGCTAATCAAGTGCATCAATGCAGTTGAAAAAAGAAGGGGATTTTAAGTGAAAATCCATGAAAAACATCATATAACACAAAACTGAAGGAATTCTGTCTATGAGGGTAAGCACCTTGCTCTTCAAAGTTCAGACGCATATTCTGAATGCTCTTGTTTTCAAAGTCTGCATATCAACTTACTGAAGTCTCCGTTTTTAAAGCTTGGACTTCTGAAAAGTCAATGAAGTCCTAAATAGGAATCTCAGAATCTAGTTCTAGCCATCTGGTTTTGAAAATGTTGATTCAAAATGTCATGTTTGTGATTGGTATCTAGCTCACAGGGAGACTTGTTTGACAACACAACACACATCCTCTGAAGGTCCTGTACAATTTTTAAACAGCAAAACATGTTTTCAAAATTAGCTTAGTAATTGGGCACATAATATCCATTAAAATGAATATAAGTGGGATCTCCAAATGATGTGGAATAGAGTTGCAGAACACTTATTTTCATGGTCTCTTTTATTACAGGCAAGAATATCATACAGTTCTATCTATCAACATAATAAAAATAGGCACATTTCATGTCATCACAATCTCATTAAAGTTATCATAAAATCTCACTGTATGTACTAGCAGTTGAAAACTTTTTTTTCATGCCTAACCTGGCCATTTCATATTCATCTATTCTGTGCTCTCTCTACTTCTCTTTATATGATGTTTCTGCTCTCATGATACGCTTAAATAAGAACATCTATTTGGACATAATAAGAAAAATTTTAGACAACTTAGAAAAAGAATTTGCATCCAAAACACTGATTTTAGGGGCCTCAGTCCTTTGTTGGAAACACAGTGGTAGCTAAAAGCTTAGGTTGTTTTCCTGGGAAAAAAAAAAAAAAAAGAGTGAAGATTTTCAAATAACTATTTCCATTGTTTCGATCAAAATCCAATTTATTCTTCCATCTAAAATACAGTATCCTCATGGAATAAAAAGCAAAGCCCTGCTTCAGGCATCACCTACATTCCTAGTAATTCTGCAGATTAAGCAAGTTCTGTGTCATTGTCTGGGGCCATTGCGACATCTAGTTTTGTATTCCTAAAGGGAACAAGCAAACTTGATTCTTGAAAACACTTATTTCACTTGAGTCATAATCACTCAAGTCACACTTACGACCCTCCACAGTGAAATGCTTTATACTCTGTGTGGTGGGTATTCAAGAGGGAGAGGGAGAACTGGAGAAATTCAGTATTATACGGCACATTTTGTATTAAATTTGGAAAATGCTTGAACTACTTTTTACACTTAGCATTATGACTCCCCTAAGATGATTTTTTTAGTAATTCTGATTAACTTAAGCAAGAATACGTTTGAAACCAAGTAACCTAATAAAAGGTCTGTCTGGTGAGTACTAAACACCATCCTAATTTCAGTCTTTAAAAAGGGTAGAAAATTCAGAAATAGTTACATTTCTGGAACTTTTGTCAAAATGTGGAGTGCATTTGAAAAGAGGAGGGAATCCTTGTGAAAGAAAGGCAGACAGAATTTTGCCCCAACCCTTTTGGAAGTAGCTGTAGGTCTAGGTATACAGAGCCTCATCCAGCTGGGCTGGCCAGATGTGCATGTCTGTGGGTCAGAATTCACCCCTCTGTGGATGTAAATCTAGAACAGGCTGTGCTGGGGGTGGACTAAACCCCTACATGTGCTTCCTGGCTGACTGGGGCCTTCATATTCCATGTAAATGGTGTCATTCCTGTCCCAGGGAAGAATTTATATCCTTCTGCTGCTAATGAAGCAACAAAAGAATCCTGCTATGAGGAATATACTGAAATATACTAATCTGAAATATACTAATCCCCTCAATTAATGGTCAAGAGTAAGTCACTACACAGACTAGATGATTTAATGGTATTTCCCTACCATAATGCAACTGTATGGGCCTGGGTTAGCCAGTGGTGTCATCATTAACCAGAGAAGACAACTAAAAATTTCAAGGATTCAGGAGATACCTAACTTTTGAGTTACTCAGCGTCAGGGATGGACTAATCAGGTTATGAATAAATTCAAGAGCACAAAATGCCTCAAGAATATTCCTCATACAGGTATTTTAAAATTACACTTGATTTTTCCACTTTCAGTGGTTTTGCTCATTATTTTATAGTTAGGTGGAAAAATCTAACTATATGTCTTATATGTAGACATTGAAATATCACTGATGGTCCCAGAAAACTTGCTTCCTTATGACCTTCTTATAGGCTGACACCCTGTAAATAGCTAAGAAAAAAAACCCCTTGTTTCCTAATGAGTCCTTTTCAAGTAAAAAATTCTGGAGGGATATCTCCCAAATATGAAGTCCAGTGAAATAATCTCTATTTTAATGATATTTTCAGTAGCTGCAGTAAGTTATTCTCTCAATATGTGTTTCATACTATGATAAAGACTGAAAACTGCACAGTTAAGTCATAGCCAGAAGTTTTTCCAGAAAATATTATTTGCTTAGAGAAATCCCATAGCTACTGCTGCCAGTTTACCTTTGAAAAATAAAGGAAAATTTGAAAGCATACCTCTACTTGTTCACTCTCCAGTTCACAAGTGATCCCAACTTTCAAGGTTTCATCTTCTACAGAAAGAGACAATCTCCCAGAAGTGTCTATCATCTCTGCATCTGTCCAAAAAAAAAAAGTCCTCATGATATAAAGATAACTATGCTTGCCAAGTGTGAATTTGCTTCACATAATTGGGATATTTTTTTAAATTCATTCTTTCACACCATTGTGTGGCATTAAAAAAAAAAAAAAAAAAAAAAAAAAAAAAAAAAAAAAAAAAAAAAAAAAAGCAAGCAGATTTCTCTATATTGAGCTACGTTATCATTAAGATAAAAACTCTAAGGAAATCCACCGGAAGCGTTCTTCTGTGTGGTTACATCACTGACGTCAATTCAGAAGTTCTGTGTATTTCAAGAACAGATGTCAGTTTTGAAATGTCTTGCATTATAAATAAATTGGCTTTTGACCTGAGTAATGTGATAGCTGTACTTCGGCTGTAAATGCAATTACTTATGGCTAAACACTGCAAAGTTCCAGCGCTGAGATGTGTTGACTTACAGAAATGCATGACAAAAAAAGCATAGACCAAAATTATTTTCTTAATCATTCTTTTTAGTCAATGTGGTGAGAAGCATGACTGGATATGCTGAGATACAATTTATGAAATCTTGGGGATTTCTCATTTTACCTTACATATTTTAATTCTCAGAAATCTGATCAGTGTGCAAAACAAACAAACACCAAACCAAAAACTTAGCAGAACTCAAAAAAATTCAAACCTGAAACGAAATGATCCAGTCTAAAAAAGTCAAATGCTTTGTCTTGGAGAGGTGAAGCAATGCTGTTTTCCTGTCACTTTCAGGTGAGTTGTCCTTTTCCAAATATTTTAGGGAGTATTTAGTTGGCGTAGGAAGTTGTAGTTGCCACAGCAGACGATCTGTGATCATTCAAGGGCACTGGAAATGATTCACAAAGACTTACTGAAATATGTCAGTCCCATCTTGTCGACTTGCAAGGCAAAATATGGATTAAAGTGAGGGACAAATTCCAAAACTGATGTAAAGACATTCAGCACTGATCAATGCCAAACTCTGAATGGATCAAAATTGGCCTAACTCCATGTCTGCCATCTCAAAATCAAGTGATTCTGAAAATTTATGCCAAAATTTTAACAAGGTCTCAGTGATGCTGACACCTCTCTACCAGTTGTCAGTCTTTAAAAATGGAGTTGCTCAGTGCTTTCTTCTTTTTTGTGCCTTGGACCTTTATTGGGGTAGATTATCTGTTCTTAGATTTGATGCTGCAGATGAGAAAACTGCCTCCTGAGTTCATTTGCCTTACAGTCATTATACCAGTTCTGAAGATTTGTATGGATGGGAACAAAACAGTGAGTGAATTTGCACCCTCCTGCTGAGATATTGCTTTTCCACAGTAGACTTGGCTCTTGCAAAAATTTTATCCTGGAAGATGATGAATCTGTTGGTTTTGGAAGTCCTTTGATGTCCTCCTTTTTTCTTTCTTCAGTGACTTCACAAGGGACTATCAGAGAAATGAACCAAATGTTTATTGAAAAAAGACATTGTTCTTAAAGCAATTACATATCTAGATTAAATGCTCTAAATAAAATTAGTAGATCTACTACGAATATTTCACTAAAAATGTTTTACTTTGAAAATAGCTGCTTCAAAAGATATGTCCGTGGACCTATGCTTTACCATTATTTTTTGATTTTTCTTTTCGTGGGTGGGTATTTTGTTTCCTATTGAAAGAAAACAAAGCAGAAAGATGGAAAAAAACAGAAACCAGATAAATCAATAGGAAAAGAATAGGAAAATCTTTGTACATCTGGCTAAAATGTGTTAGCACAGACTTCCAGAGATTTTCTGTCTCTTTCTCATCCCAGAGACAATTCTCTTTGTGTCAGTTCCACTTTTGGAAGGAAAGTGAAGTAGTAGATATTCTTAAAGTCAAGTAGCTATTGATGGGGCTGAGAGCTTAAGGATTGCAACAGGCTATAGAATATTATAATCCACTAACAGCATCAGCTCGTTGATACTGGATATAAATTTAGATTCAAACTCTAAATCCAAAACCACCATCCACTGAAGATTATTTACTCTGATTTATTCTGCAGGACTTGAAACTCTTGAGGTGGCTGAGAACCTAGCTTAATTCCAAAGTATTTTGAATACCTTGCACTACGTCCTGATTTTGTTCACTGCCTGAACCACTCTGTGACAGACTAACACTTGATGGAGGCACAGAGACTACAGAGATACCATCCCATGCACCGGCAGAAGGCAGTTTAAAATATGTTGCAAATTCAGGCTTTATACATAAGAGAAGCTACTTCAGGATAAAACTGATTTTGGAAGGTACTATAAAAGTGGAATGTAGGGGTTGTTTGCCTGAATTTTTTCTCCTTGGTCCACGACAGGGTGTGAACTTCCTTTGACTGTGTATCCACAAGGTCTCCCTCTCATAGAAAAGAGGGTTCTATAAATTATGAAGTATATACCAGAAGCTCCATTCATGGAACTCTTTATACCTGTATGCTTAGAAAACAATAAAGGGAAAGCTGAGTGGTGTTTTGTTTTGTTTGGAAGTTTTTGGTGTCTTTTGGAAGCTAGATTTGTCTTCAATAAAGGTGCTCGGAAGTTGTAAAGGCAAAAAAAAAAAAAAAAAAAAAGAATTAGCTACAAGCTTGGAGTGCCATTTGGACTTTACTTCAGTAGAAATGTTATCTTATTTATATGGAGAAGAAATTAAGAGTGACAATACATAATATATATTAACCCTTGGAAAATCCCTTTGCAGGGTATGTGGAACTGACATTGATTAAAGGAGAAATCCCACATGTGTTTTTGTCCTGTTCTAAATTATTCAGGTCCTGGCAAGACAGCATTTCATGCACATCCAAAAATAAATAAATCTTTGAAAAACCAACTGATTTTTGAATGCTGGATTTTGAAAGAGGAAAAAGAAATTGTACGTCCATCCACAAAAATTAGGAAAATTAATTTATTGTTCATTGGGAGAAGATTTGTTCCTTTCTGGAAAACAGAAGGATTTGCCTTGTTATCTTAATAAATTCCAAACTTTTAGAAATGTCAGAATCACAGAGGGCTGCACTCTTCTCTTTAAATCAGTTTTAGCTTTCCTGCTGGGATTACCTTTATAGAATTCCATAATTCATATTTTTAAGAATCCAGTCATTTCCACTGAGGAAGGATAAAGATTCTTAGGAGTCAGACACTAGGTAGACCTAAAGCCATTTACCATAAAGCTGGACTAAAATTACACTTTTTTTATTACAGAACTGAACAAATGCTGACCTACACTTTCCCAAGAGAGTTCTTTCACTGTCTTCTGGTCCACTCATAGCTGTGCTTTTTCCTCAGTAGTTTAACTTCAACTCATTCTAAGTATTTCACCTCTTCTATGTGTTTTAAAGAATATTAATGAATAAGTAGCATGGCATTTAAAATTGCTGCAACCAGTGTAAAACTTCATAGCTCCAAATAGGATTGTGATTCTTCTTAATAGAAGATGATCACCTGCCCTGGCCAACACCCAGTCTAGCAGGGCATCAGACAGAGGATAGCTCTGCTGTTGTGTGAGCAGTGAAAGGTTTATATCAGCATGAAATTACGAGATGTTTTGCCAAAGATCCTACAGGATATCTTTGGCTGAACCAGGCATACTGCACAGGAGAAGTCTGAGCACAGAGTGCAGCCTGTGCTACTGTGGAAGTGTACAGCTGTCTCCCAGAAGAAAGAAGAAGCAATTTTTGAGGTGAGTATCCTTTTGTCCTAAAAGGAGACATAACTGCCTAAAGTCATTGCTTTGAATCAGGCAGAAAGCCAAGTACTGAGCTCAACAGCAAACATCTAAAATATAGACACAAATTTAGGGAAAATGGATCTCACCTCCTGCTTTTATATTCCAGAACTGCTTTTTGTTGACTCTTCTTTAGAATTCCTGTTTTAAAGATGAGAGATGGGTGAGGAAAAGAACAGGATTAAAAAAAAATACAAGAAAAGAAATAATGTGGATGCTACTGTAACTTCTTTGTACACAAGAAATTTCTTGAATGAGATCCAGAACCCTGATGGAGCAGTGACAAGGCGCAATTAGATTTCTGAGAAATTATTTAAGTCAGCTATATGGCATTGGGACCTTTTGCATGGCATGTCATTTCTAGAAAGTGATCTTTATACTCTCAGTGCCTCAGTCCTCTACACAAGGCTTTGGCTCAGGTGCCATCTCCTTGCACTTTCCTTGGACAGTGAGTCTTATATTTGTAATGACACCAGTGTTCAACCACGGTCCGAATATTTTTCAGAATTCAGAGATCTCTGCAGTGGTAAAATGTGGGCCTTTAAATAACAAGTCCCTTCAAGGAAAAGAAGTACTCAGTTCCTACAAAATATCTGCCACCTCCCTCACCCTTAACCCTCCCTGGCTCCACAGTTCCCTGATAAAACCACAATCTCATTCTGCTTCATAAAGCTGCTATTTATCTTGCTATTTGCCATCTCTTTCTTTGTATCTTTCAAAAGCTTTAAGTAAAGCTGATCTCTTTGGACTGCAGGCTGTTGAGGACATGGCATCCAATTAAAGCATTGCATGACAAAAGCTGTGACATTCCAGAATAGCCCTTTTCGATTTCACAGAGCAGAAGTGCTTTTACCTGGAACATCTTCATTTTCTTTTTTCAAGCATGAAGAAATAGACTGTGATAGCAGCTGATAGCACGAAAAAAGGAGGTAAATTCCCAAGCACTTCACACAAAATGTGCTCTTTGCTGTGTAGAATTGTTCTGACATAGGTGTTGTCAGGCTGCTGGGGGGAAGGCTCTGCAAAACATCTCCTAGGAGCTCTTCTCTGACAACCTGACACTGTGTAGTGCTTTACTCTACTCAGATCAGCTTTGGACTGTGTATATGGCTATGGAATAGGGGTCTTGGAGTAAAAAAGGAGCTGTAAGCAACTTCCAGATATGTGGGCACTGTGGGAGGACATGGGGAATCTTAATGGCAAAATAGTCAGGATTCTCAAGGTTTTCCTTTACTTAGTTTTTGATTAAGTAATTAATTTGAAGAAAGAACATGAAAAAGGGTTTATTCCAATGGGTGTTAAATTTTGGAAGACCCTAGAACAAATGCTTTTCTAAAAAAAAATCATTTAGGGATTCAATAGAAACCTGCATGGTTCCTGGCAGAGAAATAAGCTTCAGAGCTAAGCTTTACTCACAACTCAAATCAAATGCTCAGCCTTTCTAGCTGTGAGAAAACTTTGGCTAAGCTTCTATTATGTACCTCAATTTTGCCAAATATGTAGAATACCTGATTTTTTTTTAACTAAAGATGTTTCTCCAAGACAACAGAAGCCAAAATTCTGTCCATATGTCATGGCTGAACATCACTCAATTTTTCTTTCTCGTCTTCATGCTATTTACAGCACAAATGGTTAACATTAGAAGCAGCTGCAAACTAAAGTGTGTTTATCTAAGCACTGGTTTATTAAATTTGCATTTTAAAAGCCCACAGTCAATTTGAATTCAAAATATTCAGTAAAGCATTCAAATTATCCTTTTAGCTTTCTTCTCCTCAGTCAAAAAAACTGCACACATAGAAAACCAACGGCCTAGTGTTAAAAACTGATTTTTTTTTTCCCCCAGAGCTTATGGGAAGTTTCAATGCCTTTGCAGTCTGATAATATGAAATAAGAAAGCCAAAGGACTGCTGAGCTGTTATTTCAAAATCAAAATCATGAGTAAGTGTCATGAGTGCTGGTGCAGCCAAGCATAGACTTCAATAAAGTTGTAAAGATTTATACTGAGAGGGACTGTCTTCCTGTTTAACTGGATCATTGTCAGATAAACTGTAAAGACATTTTTTTTCTTTCCCTATCCATCTTTCCTTTTATACCCTCTGGCATAAACACCAAGTTCTCAGAGTCATCAGGGCACTGTTTTGGATGAGGGATATTTCCAGTTTTAATGACGGACTCCTCTTGATACCAGTACCATGCTGACATTGCTGGAGGATTAGTGTGGATTTCACTTATTAATGGCTTTTTGGCTTTTATATTGAGACTGAAGTACTTGGGGCAAATGAGATGCCAGGCACAATTTTGTGACTTGCATCTTCTTCCAGGAGTGCTGCCTCCAGAAACTAAACTGCTGAGATGCTGCTTTCCAAATCCTGCCTTGTGGCAACCCAAGTCAGTGATTTGCAACAACAAAACCTTGCATGTGAGCCTGCACTCACTCTGGGATGTGGCTGGTCTGCTCATGTGGAGTCCCAGCCTGTACCAGGCTCAGAGCAGCTCACATCTCTCATAAACTTGCACTGCAGTTTGCTTGAAGCCAGCAACTCATCAGTGTGGGTGTGACATTGCAAGTATTTATTCCTGACATACACATCTGAAGTGACTTAGCTGAGCTGCCTGCTTAACCTTTTCTGTTCACAATACCTGGGGGAGGTGAACGGACTTAGTATGTGCCAAAACAGTTCAATATCATCTCTCAGCTCTTCTTGTCTTTTTAGACAGACTAACTTCAGCCTCAGGCCCAAACAGAGCTGTTGGGGAGAGTCCTGCAAGTGTAGTTCACAATTGCTATATATATTCCCAGCACCAAAATAAAGTGCTGGAATATATATTCCCAGCAACAAAATAAAGTGGCCTTGAGCTACTTTCATCCCATCTGCAGATGAAAGTAGGCAAGCCCTGTGGGCAGGGAGTGCATTGTCTCAGCACTGAGTGTGAAATGGGAGAGAAACTACACTTCTATGTAAAATATGAGAAAATTAAAAAAAAAAAAAAAAAAACCAGACCAGTAATTAGCTGTGTAGAAATGCCAACAAATTCTCAGAGAGATGCACTATCCCAGATGAGTTGTGAATATGAACTGAGGGTGTGACCCATAAATTTTAAGGCCAGAGAGCATATTATAATGTTTTGGGTCAGTCACCTGCATTACCTAGGTTGCACTTGTGCAACATGGTCATGCATATTCACATGGTTGGGTTTGGGCCCATTTTTTATAAGGCTTCTCTTGTTCCTTCCCTTAGGCTGATTGTAATTAGAAATGAGATCAAGGCTCTGAAGTACAGAGTTGAACTACATCTAATGTACCTCACATCCACAGGGCTGTGCAATGAGCATTTACAGCTGGATCCATCCACCAGCCTCATTTTAAAATCAATTCTAACTTCACAGAGTAACTAGAGAATTGTCCCACATTAGGAATTTGGCTGGTGCTACATGCCTGGTGAAACAGCTTTATCCCTGCAGTCCCACTGTGGAGGTACTTTCAGCCAAGGCTGTAGCCTGTGGTGAGCCATAGATAATGGCTTAGGGAAATTTGCCTCTAATGTAAGAATTTTTAATTATTTGTTTTGATGCGCAAGTTTTTGTCTGAATTAGTCTTTCCACTGAATTTCTACTTCCCATTCAGTACGATTAAAAGAGCAAAATGTTTGGGGTCATGAGGCCCAGACAAACAAGCTTCTGACCTACAGAAACCCAGCAGTGCCTTGAAAGAAGCCTATATATACCTATAAAGAGGATGCTGAAGGGACTGGGCCCTCCTCTGCTGCTTGACACGGATGGAATTATGGTTACAAACAGGATGGGACCATGCTGGGGAATTTTCCTACTTTCTGATCTGCATGAAGCTGTTGTCTTCTGACACATCCCACAGCAACCACTCCAGCCCAAACTGCAACAATAAAAGTTGGTTTTATGAAACTGCAGAAGTTACTGACATTATGGACAAAGCAGCATCCAATAAACACTGACTTTTTGTTGGTAATGGCTCTTGATAGCTTAGCCACTCACAAACCTCACACCTGTCATTTCTAAGTGCTACACAGGTACTTTTTCACTGCTAGGAGCAGTTGTCTACACTCTTATAGTTGGCAAAACATAGCAGCAATGTCATAAACCTGTCAGCATAGATGTAAACCAGAAATGAGATAAAAATCTCATCCAAAAGAGAAGAGAAAAATAAAATTTCAAATCTGCACAGTTTAGATTAAACAAAATTATTTTGAAAACACATTCAAAAGCACTAAGCTAGTGCATGGATAATAAATATTTTTTATTATATACATGCATACATGTGATTTTTTTCTTTCTCTCAGTCAACAGGAGAGATTATCAGGACAGGACTGGAAAGGAAAATGAAAGCTGACCCTACACAACAGTTCCCTAAGTAATCTAACAGGAATAAGGTCTTAACACGACAGGCAGAATTTACAGCCTTGGAAGACAACAAGGGAGGTGAAGGTATCAACACATCCCCAAGAGGTAAGTTCCTACTATCAGGACCATCATGTAACAAATTAGCAGTGATTGTCCTTCTGAAGAGGTGCCCAGAGCAGTTGGACAACTCTTGACTGTTATCACAGCTCTTTCTGGCTTTAATACAATATCCTGTTGAAGTCTGGGGGTTTTTTGGGGGTCTTTAAAGGGTATTTTTTACTTCTTAGGAAAGAATGGTCTTTCTCTAGAGTGTGTGTTGGAAACAGTGAGCAGCAGAGTTCATCCTGGTCATTGATAAGTTCTGTGAGAAGAGAACTTATAATAACTGTGTCATTGTACCATAAGCAGAATATCAGCAAAGCTCTGGCATTTTTAAGGGGATGCAAAGGAATAGCTACAAAAGGAATGATAAAATGCTGAACTTATAGCAATGACCTCAAAAGTGTATGAAAGAAATAAGAGCTTAATTTCTTTAAATTATTATTGCTATTATTATTGTTATTATTATCATCATCATCTCCACGCATGAACTTATAAGAAGGAGGAGTGCTCTGACCTCAGTATTACTTAAGCAAGAACATGCAGTGCTCAAAGAGAAAGAAGCAAATCATGCACTTTAATGCCATTCCTGTGACTAATGCAAGAACTTTTGCTAGGAAAATTCAACAAATCACGCGAGCTTTCCACTGATGTCAGCAGGACAGCTCACATGAGATGCTCACGTGCCCTAAGTTTGCAAGATACTGATCTCATATATTCATTATTTATTTATATATTGTTATGATGTTCTTGTTTCCGTCTCCCATTTGTGTCTTCCTTGCACTTTAAACAAAGCCTCACTCCACTTCATGGGATTTTGCATGGACAGTAAGATGAGTACTGGGGCAAGGATATGAGTAAGAAAAATGTATCATTAATCCATTTTCACAGGTCTTGGTAGAAAAAAAGAGACATTAATAAAAAAGAGAATCACTTATGTGTTACATTACTCCACATTTGCCTTCCTCTAACAGATTCTAAATGTTGCCTTGTAGTTAGGAATTATATTAATTTCTTTGTTAAAAAAGTGTTCTGAGCAGCTTTGTGAGTCACTGAACAGAGGAGACAACTGGTGACCATTGAGGCATTTGTTTTTGTGACAGGCATCACTTAAACTACCAAACACAGCTGTTTAAAAAACAGTGCAAAATGTGCAGGTGCATATGAAGGGAAAAAAGAAAAAAAAGTAAAAAAGCCCCCTCATTACCCCTAAAACTTTTATTTTCATAGAAAAATAAGAAGAAAATGGACTTTTCAAAGCTTAGAAACTAAGTTACTAAATAACAGAGAATCTGGAATTTAAGAGAAAATCTCAAATTTCTTCATAAATAAAACCCACTTTGTTTTTATTGATCTATAGTACTATAGTACTATCTATAGATCTATAGAATGAATTTAACCTAGCTAACTGGACCTACAAATCTGCATATACAACAAGTGTTCAAATAAAGATTTGTGTTTTCAATTTTATTATGTGGGGGTTGTTTTCAGCTGATTAACCGTCATTCAAACAATTGTGCCTGGTATTTTTCTGTAGTGATTCTGTTCAACAGAGGTTTAAAACTATAAATCTTTTATTTAGGAAAGTGATCATTTACATTTCCAAACCGGAAACATCTTCTCTGTTAAGGTGGTGGGGGTCAGGCAGACTCTTCAGGGTGTGACATGGAATAACTCTGATACCAGGACTAGTTAGTTACCAGGACCAAGAAGGTCTGCTGATGCTCTTAAAAAGCACACATATCCATCCTTTCACCTTCCTCTGGATCAGGTGGTCAGAGCCCCAGTCTGGCTTAGAACAAACACTTCCAGGGATGAGGCACCCATAACACCTCTGGGAAACAAATTCTAGTCTCCCCACCCTCACAACAAAGAATTTTACTGTACAGTTTTATAAGTCCTTTTCTAAAATCAAACTAACAAGCAACAAAACTGGAAGAGTGATGTCATAGTCTTTACCTAGCAAGTCACAAACGTGACAGCAGAGTTTTTGGATCGGTTTTCCTTACACTGCACTCTAATTTCACTTATTTTTTATCATCTTTCATTTTTGAATTACATCAGCCCTCTGTACCTCCTGCAAACAAAAATACTTTTATTTCTTCAGATGTTATAGAGAGAACACAATTTGCTTTGGAAAGTGATAGGAAGATGACTGGAGTACTTTCTTTAAAATCATTGCAATTAGAATATGGAGTTTTCACAAAGAACAAAGCTCACAGTGTTTCATCACAATTTTATCCATTATTTCATTTTTTTGTGAAGATTTGATGTGTCTCCAAGTGTCACATAGGTCCTGAGATGTGCTATGATAATGATTCAAATAGGTTTTTATTGATAATGTTACCACCATTTGTTGAAATAACTTCATAAATTCTTGTAGACAACACACTTTGTGCTTTTTATTACCTTTATTTTTTTTTTGGCATTAGAAAAATTGCAATTGGTATCATTCTTAAAACCAGTATTTTTTATTTTATTTTTTATTTTATGAATAAATAGATGTAACATAACACTAAAAAAGTTGTAAAGACAAAATTAGCACACATATCTCATGCATTAAGTAACTTCAAACAGAAGCATAACAGAACTCACACTATAGACAGAAATTTATAATTTTGTTCAGTAATTTTATTCAGTGAAAGTATTCAAACACATATTTGGCTTCATGCACGAGCAGCATTGCCCTCAGCAATACAGTGAAAGAAGTGCTAAATTGAATTCAGAAGCTTCAGTTCTATGGTTTTCAGATAATTGCCTGCAACTTTTGTTTGCTGAAACAACCAGACAGCCTTACTAGAACCTCAGAAAGCTTTTCCATAAATACCATATTTCCTTCAGGATAAATATCTCTTGAATTTTTGCCACCAAAAATAGGATGAGAACTTTGTCCTTTAATTGTTATAACATACTACTAGTAATACAAAATGGGGAAAGAGACAGCCTCCTACTTATGATCTACCTCTACCAATCACAGCTGTTGGGTCAAAAGTTGTTAATCGGTTTGGCATAGTTTTGTCATCCAAAGCAGTATATTAAAAGGACAAAAATTCCTTAGCTTTACCCTGCTTGTGAGAAGAAAAAAAAAAAAAAAGAAAAAAACCCAACATAATCTTCTTTTAATATCTATAATTTATAACTCTACAGGTTTAATTCATGTTTTACTAATTGAAATATATTTAAAAAATACGTTTTGCAAGTGATCTTCCTTCTCAAGCTATATCACGCTTTCTTAAGGTTAAGTCAACAATGGTGGAACCCAAGATGAAAGATAAATCACCTTTTTAAATATTAATCATGAATTGTAAGAAAATATGAGACAAATATCAGTGAAGTCATTTAAAAAATATTCAGATCATTTTATAGTCTGCATCTGGTTCTATTTCATATAAATGGAAGTTGGACATCTATGACCTTTGGGTTAGTAACAGATGCTGTCATGAGGTTGATGATTTTTGCACAAGCAAAAGTTAAACAGAATAATTTCCAGCCACCCAATGTTTCCAAAAGGCAATTGCCTGGCACAGCCAAAGATTGCACTGGTCTGTGCAAAACTGCATCCAGACACTCTAGACATACTTTTCATTGTTTATCATCTGTGGCTTTAATTATGAATTTCATATGTCAGGTTTTCTTCTGACCAGTGGTGAGAAATACCTTCAGAGGCAGAGGCTGAGGGTAACTCTCTGTGTGCAGAAGTGTTTGAAAGGTGCCTGTAGGTGCTGCAAGCAGCACTGCTGGGCACAGGGGATGGAGTCTGTGAGCTTCCTGTGTGGGCCAGGGAGGAGGAGAAACCAGTCAGGTGTGCAGGTGATAGAGAACAATTGTCATTGTTCCTGAAGGATGCAGTGAAGCATATGGATATGAGCCTCACTGGATGAACCTCAAAGAGTTCCTGCCTGTGCACTGCACATTGTGCATCACCCACACAGATGTATCATTCCCTGACATCTCATGGCTTTGTATTCTTAAGTGACCCTTGTTTCCACTAGACCAGAGAAAGAGCAGATATCTTCCTTAGTTCAGTTAATGTTCCTCCCAAAGAATGTTAACTATCCTTAATTAAGTATGTCTGCCTTTTACAAGTGATTAATCCTTCAATCTGCTCTTTAAGTTTCTGCTCTTGAGAGGGAAATGTTGAACAGTCTTAAAAATGCAAACTCTTCCTTAAGTGTATTACGATACACAACAGTGTCAGAAAAAAACCCCCAAACCAAAACCAACAAACCAACAAAACCCCCCCAAAAAAAAACCAACAAAAAAACCAAACAAAAAACCAACCAAACAAAAAAAACCACCCCAAACAAACAAAAAACCCAAACAGACAAACAAACAAACCAGTTCAAATCAATATTTATATTTGGACAAGGAGACCTTTAAGTTTTAAGTAGACAGTTCACCTATCATGAACAACATTAGGAGAAATTGAATCTCTACCTACAATCTTAACACAATCTCCCTGGTACAGAATCATAGAATTTTTCAGGTTGGGAAAGACCTCTGAGATCATCAAGTCCAGCTGCTAACTCAGCATCTTCATGCTTGCCACTAAACCATGGCTGCAGGTGCTACTCCCACATGTCTTTCAAATACCTCCAGGGATAGTGACTCAAACACTTTTCTGGGCACTTTGTTCCAATTGTTGACAACCCTTTTGATGCAGAAAATTTTCCCAATATCCATCTAAACCTCTTCTAGAGAAACTTGAGGCTATTTCTCCTTCTTTTTTCACTTGCTACTAGATGGAAAAGACTGACCCCCACTTTGCTACAACCTCCTTTCAGGTAGTAGTAGAGTCTGAAATATGTGGAGAGAGCAAGATGCTACTGAGGGAACCACTTTGTTTTTCTGATTACATCAGATGCTAAAGTAGCTATTTGGTTCAGCAAATCTGACTTAAATTTTACCAAGAATTAAAGCTGTATCTAAAAAGCTATAACTATTAAATTCCCTATAAAGGGAATTTTAAGAAAAGATTCTGTAACTATTAGAGAAAGGTATAGCATTATGAGCTGTATGAGTCCTGCCTGTATAGCACTCGTTTCATGCTGCACCTCAAAATGGAAGAGCTGGTCTTTGTTTTGATACAGGTTAATCACACATATGTCACAAACTTTGGGAAAACCCCACCAAAATATAGTGCAGAAAGGTGATATGAAACAATGACAAATGTTGTGTTTCCTAATGGCAATCAGTTCAATCATACATAATTTTTCTACCTTTTGAAGGATTTATAATCTTTGTGTTCCGAGTGAGTGGGTAGGTTTAGTGGGGAAAAAAAATCCTAAGCAAACAAAACAATTCCTCTGTTGCTTTGCTGCTGTCATCTTCATCTACACTGTTTTGGAACTTGATTATGGGAGCCACTGGATTTTGTAAATCAATTGAATTGCAGTAAAAAGCCTCAGATATGGTAAAAGCAGTCCAGGGTAGTTACAGCAGGGTGAATACAGCTAAGCTATAAAATAGAGCATTCCACACTATTCTGTTATTTTTAAATGACTATTAGAGCTATTGGGAAAAAAAGAGGACTCTAGTAACAGAATATCCATTTACATGAGACAAGTTCTTCTGGAAGCAATAAAGGTGCCTATCTGCACAGTGCCCAGGGTAGGTTTTCATTCAGAACAGGCCTATTTTCTATTTAAGGCATTTCACTCAACTAGAGATTCTAAAAGATCAAATATCACACTATAGGCTCTCCTTCACGCTTTGCAAAGGAGGCCTTACATGCAAGCTGCTTTAAAGCACAGTTTTCCTCATGTCATCTGCCAGAATAAAGCACAATAAAGTGGGCTCTTTGACCTTGGAAAGCAAAGCACACTGGCAGGTTGCTGGAAGCCCACGGGTACTATCTAAAAGGCATAAAAATATTTATGTCTGTGTGCATACTTCCCCCAAAATCTTAATGCCTCAAAATCTTAGTTTAACACCTACATTCCCCAAGAGGTGTGGAAGCATTTGAAAACTATTGTGCCTGACTTACAATTTTTCTCAGTGAAATTTTAGGCAGCTGGCAGCTCAAATATTACATAGCTTGTTGAATTTCTTGCTGCTAATAAATGGAGACAGGGAAACAGATACACCAGTTTGCTCCACTTAGGTGCAAAGCTCTTCCCAACATCCCCAGAGAATCATCAGGCAGTGCTGGCATTGCTCAGCAATCACCTGGTGGGTGCACCTTGGGGAGAGCAGGAGGCACTACTGTGGTGCCAGATGTGCCCCCTCTGCAGGATATTCTAGTTAAAATTTACTTTCCTCTTGGCCATATTACCCTCACAGTTCTGGTCACACAGCAAGTCACGTTCAAGAAAAGAAAACTTTATTAACTCTACCAGGATTCAAGAGTTAAAGCAACATCCAGCTGAAATACAAGCAATCTGTCACCACTGTTCTTCCATGCTACTGACTCAGCTACAGGGTCATGCAAAGTTGGATACCATCACAAGTGGCTAGAAAGTTTTTGGATGAATCAATGATCATCACATTTTCCAAGCCATAAAATAGTCTACTAAAACCAAATCTGGGGTCAATAATACTTCCTAATCCTAAATGCTTAGATTTCAGCACAGCTGCTTTTCTTGTGGATGGTGCGACCTTCCATTCACTAAAAATTAAGGATTGGTTTTAAAGATTGACACTGTAATTTTCTAAATTAGAATTGGGCATAAATACAAATAATCAGAAAATCCAAGTGATTAATGACATAAATACCCTTCTCAGAAATGTCCTAGAAACACTACCTAGTTTCAGAATCCCACATCACACCATTTATGAAAAAAATATCACTTAGTCAAGCTTTGGGGCCCCAAACACATGAAACTCATATATCTTGCACATAGTTTAACAAAGATGTTTAACCTTTCCAGAACTCTCCAGATCTTCAAGTTCTACCTATTGCTTCATTTCTTCTCATTCTATAATGAAATAATAGCAATTTCTACAAAACATAATAAAATTACATTGAAATACCAGAAAACAAATGTTTAAAGGTGATCAGTCACCTTCTTACTGCAGACATATCTTCAACAGCCCATCCGACTTACAGGCTAGAAGTCATTGCTGCCTCTAAATGTAAGTGCTCAAATTCTCTCTCCTCTGTGAGAATAGATATTCTCAGGCTAAAGAAAGACTAGAATCAGATGTTACACTTTTGAGACAAGTATTATACATGGAAAGACATGATGCAAAAGATGAGTAACATCCCCTTCACCACCACTACTATCTCCCCTCTTCTTTGGAAGGCATTCTCTGTTGGCTCAGACTGTACTCCAACCACAGGCACCAAACAAATGTTCCTCTCAGAGCCTGGAGTTTGGCATCTCTTCCACTGTGTCTGGATAGCAATGGCCTTTAAAGCAGATGTAGGGCTGTATCATTCCCTGGTAGCTATGAGCCTAGATTGCACATCTGCCTTGCTTTAGGGGGCATTTACTGAGCCCAGACATTGATCCTAGAAACCAGGTTGATCCTGCAAAACAGAAGAGTAAGGTTTTGCATGAATATATTTCCACTGTTTGGTTCTTCTCTGATCTAGCACCCTCATGCCTCAATTTCAACACAAAGGTGGGAATGAAAACTGCAATAAGACCCCCAGTGGCTTGGGATGGTCCTCCCTACTCCATGGCTATATATCATGGATCTCACTGTCCAGCCCAGGAACACAGATATCCAGTGCTCACCTAGTGAATCCCACAATTTAGTCCCAGGTTCTCAAAGTTTCCCTGCCTGCTATTTCCCAGACTGGTATTCCCAAAAGACATCAAAAGCAAATCCTACCATTACATGGACTCTTTTTTTCTTTTGTGCAGACTACAAACAAACGGGACAGAAGAATGCTCCTTATTTCCAACTCTCTTAAAATTACAGTATCTTTTTAGGCAGAGGGAACTCTCAGTGTCTGCAATTTTCTCTAAGAGCTAATTAATTCCTGTGGATTAATTAATTCCTGAAGATCCCAGTGCTTATATGGCAAACTGACTAACCCGTACCATAATGTGCAGTACTTGGACTCTCAAAATAGCTAACAGGAATAATACATGCTAACCACACATACCAAAACATTGTGCTGTTAGTCAGTGTTGAAGCATGTTAATTAACATTTCCATAGTGTGTGTATTACAATGCTCAAAACATTTATTTTTTAGTAATCAAGCCACAGAACGGAGGCTGAGATCACAAGAGTCTGGGTCACAAGAAGAGTCTTGGTTAAAGCCACAAAAGTTAAATGGAAATTCTGAGCAAGATTTCTTTTCCAACTCCAAGCGTTTTATTTTGTTTATGTAATAACTAATTCAGTAGCTTAAAAAACTAATTGGAAGATACTTTTGAAAAGGAAGAGTGAATACCACTGAAGTCCTATGTTTCGTATTTCCTTCTCAAAACAGTTGTCAGAAACTAGCAGCACTAAGAACCCATTAAAAAATTCCAAATGGAAAAGTAATGGATGAAGTAGGAGGTGCAGATTTTACTTAATATGTTAACTCCCCTCTTTGAAAAGGCATACAACTAAAAGAGGAGTAGAAAAGTTGTTTTAAAGAATTCACCCTCCAGTCATTAAGGCAGATGGTTAAAGCCTGCTGGGCCTTGCAGCATGTGTAACCAGCCCCAGACTGTTCACTGTACAGTAACTCATGAGCAGTTGACAACTACGGCTAGGTGAGACAAATCACAAACATGTTTATCATTTCACCAAAGGAAACACTTATTACCAAGTTCAAATACCTGCTCTACACAACATGAGATGTACACTTGGAGATCTAGTCAAGGAAAGATCTGCAACATCCAGAGGAAAAACAACATTAAAAACCCCAAAAGGAAGACAGGGGCAGATGTTCTATTAGAAGGGAAGACTCCACTAAAAGGTGTCTGGTTTTCTGAACAAGGTTTCAAAAAGAAAGGTCAGCTCGTGAGAATGTCCTATACACAATCTGACAAAGAGAGAAATTATTGAATATTTTTTAAAAATAGAAGAAATACAGTTAGAATTTAGATTAAATTATTCTCCTAAAAGTCTCATTTTTCTTTCCTCTTCCCCCATATACATTTTGTGAACAAAAGCTCCTAAGAGCTTATTGGAGAGACAGACATTGTTCTCAATGTCTTTTGCAACAGACAAAGAAAATCTTGTGCCATTTAGGGTGAGCATATTTTTCAGTCAAGCATTACAAGGAGAACTGGACTAATAGATGTGACAACGAAGGCGTTTTATAATATTTGTGTTATATAATGTCTTGATTTCTGTAGATGGTTAGCAGCAGTAGAGCTGCATTGGACAATGTGAAGCCATTTCTCAAAATAATACAGTATGACAGGCCAAATGCATTCTGGTTTGATTTGCACAAGGGATGAATATAGAATATCTCACTGCAGTGCAGCCATTTCCCATATCAAACTGATGAGGTCAAAGATGCTTATTAGTTCCAGAAGCGTGGGGGGGAAACCTTGTGTTGTCCAAGAGTGTCCTCTCCTTTCCTTAATGACTAGTGTATTGTAATACAGCAATTAAACCAAACATGTACAAGAAAGGGATTTTGGAGATTTATTTATTTCTACATCTCAATGGCAGTCAGCCTACAGAAAACATGATAGAGTGAGTTCAGCATGTGGGGATAATCATGTAGTTAGGAAGCAATGTTTAATCTAGTTGAGGCTGGTAATCTCTGGATGTTGATGCACAGTGTCATGCACTGCCTTGTAGCATTTCCACATGGGTGATCTATTACTTCGCAGCACTAGAATCTGCATTTGATTTCTTCTTCTCTTATCTACTCCTCAGGGATTCAGTAAATCCATCAGAATTTTACAACTGCCATTCTCTCTGGGCTGTGACACGTTCACAGTCAAGGATTAAAATCAGGCTTCTAAACAGTTGCCACTTGCAGCCTTCTACCCTGCACTTCTGACAGAATTGCCAGTGCCCCAGCAGGAAGTCTGAAACCCCAAAAAGCACCTCCTGAGCACCTCAAGCTTGTTTATTAAGGTACATACATCCTCTTTAATTATAGTACTTAGCTAAGAACAGCAGCAGTACAGAAGCTGACTGAATAATGACTCAGTTTTGGTCAGAGGTGGAGACAACAAGTTGGGCAGGACCCATCTGGGCCATCTGATTTTATTCTGCTTCTCCATGTGAATGAATTCTTGGACTTCATCAGTGTTTACAAGTTAGCAAATGGCAGCCCTTCCAAAAGCAATTGTTTCAGGACAACAGGGATACTTCAGCTGTCTCAGACTCTTATTTTACTGAGAGCTTTACAGACCCGCTGTTTTCATTGGTTTCATTATATTTCTACTTAAAAAACCAACAAAAACACAGTTACAACTGAAACAGAAATGAAGGTTGCTGTGCATCCTTCTCTGAACCCCTGGAAGAACTGTGTTAAGTCACTGTCTTCACTCTCTTCAGACACTTAGATATAATTACATGAAGCTCAGAAATATTATACAGCAAATAATATAACCACTTATTTGCATGTTTATATTATACAGAATGAACAATAAAATAGCTGTTGATTTTAAATGATAAACTTTTATTCTGAATATACTGTTTTTGCACAATAATTAACACAACAGTTCTAGGATTATAAATTTTTATAACATTATTGTACAAATTTTTACAAAAAATTATTTTTTTTCCAGGCTTGTCAAGTTCCACAAAAGTGTCAAGAGAACACAAGAAAAGGGAGAAAGACCTGCTTGCCTTGTAAGAGCAACCAAGTCTTTTTTTTGCAGAAACGCACACTGAGCATTTCAATAAAAATATCCCAGAAAGCATGATCCAGACATTCCATACAACACAAGAAGAGAAGACAGCTTTGTCAGATCACAATCGCAATTTCATGGCATCTGAACAAGACAGTATCCCTTTAGCCTCAGTGAAATATTTCTTCAAGATGATGTTTTTCTTTTAAACCATAAACAGGACAGATGCAAGTAGCTGGGAAGAGGGTGAGGCTAACTTTTCAAAAGTCTTCAATTGTTTTCAGACGCTTTGTTTTAATCTTTTTACAATAGTGTACAATGAGTATTAACAATATTAACATTGTGGTATGAACAAAATAATAATAAATCTGGCCTTTGTTAAAGGCTTGGATGTCTGATGAAGTTAGGGTAAAATTTATCCTAAGAAAGGAGTTATTAAGATTTCACCTTAGGTTGACATTCCAAAAACACCCGAGTGCATTGCGGTGCCTTCTGGCATTTATGTATTTCTTAATAACCATTGTGCTAGCATCTGAATTTTTGGGTCAGTGGTACTGAGGTTGTGTTTTGGAATTAAGTCATACTAAGCATGTTTGTTATGTGTTAATGGGAAAAAAGGTCTTAACGTCTCTTCAGTGACAGCAAAAAGCTCTCAACCACAGCAAGTAACACTTGGGTTGCAAAGGTCACTTAAAGGGATACTTCCTATTTGAAACCAGTAAGGCCAGGTTTTAAGTTAATAAAACGAATATTGTAGGAAAACTTACAAATGGCAGCAACACTGTTGTTTTTGTCAAGTTAAGCAGTAAAGCCTCAAGCATTAGAAACATGAAAAAAATCATATTAAAGTCTTAAAGGTACAGGACCTAAAAATCTTGTCAGTCAGACCTGCTATGTCATGTTAAAAACCTGTTACAAATATGGACCACAGTCAGTGTTTTGGCAGTAATGCTGGTTGTGTAAAAGAAAAAAAAAAAAAAAAAAGAGAAAGAAACCTTTCATGTTAAGTCCTCAGATCATGTTTTGCACAGTACCATGCTGTAACAACTTTAATGGTGGTTACTTGTCAGATGTACAATACACTGCATGACTCTGTGTGAACTGAACCAGTCCCAACAGTTCCCTTTGGGATATTTAAAGGATTTGAGCAACCATCGACACAGCCTTTTATCTGACTTTAAAAACCACAAGTTTTTACAGTATATTGTATTTTAAAAATCTTAATTTAAATTTTAGGATCAAGCTTCTTTCCAAGACAAGAGAAGAGGACTATGATGCACTTGAGAGTAAGGATACTTATCTGCATGAGAATTTGCATTTATTCATGTAGGTTATTCTCAGATTATATTCAGATTTTGAGATAGGTAAAGTTTAGATTGCATTTTTGGTCTATGTTTTGCAGATATTGGAGTATTTAAAAAAAAAAAAGTCTTGACCATCACTTGGATATATTCTAATATATAATTAAAAAATTATTTTAAATAATCACTACTTTCTAAAGTATTAATAAGATGAGTATCATGTTGGCTAAATGCTTACATAGAACATTATAATGTTAGCTGGAAGGCTAAATGTTTGTATAGAAACACATTGCTCCAGGTCATATAGAGGGGCAAAGGAGAGGAACAAAGGACATTTCCCTCTTTGGATAACCCAGGAGGGCTATGTGTCTCCATGGCATGGGCTTCTCCCTCCTTTTGCATTTGACCACTCTAAGGGAAGTAAAAGCCACAGATGTTTCCTGCGGCAGAATGAATTTTTGCCATCTTTCTTCCTCCCTATAAACTCTAATCAAATGCTTATTAAGAAACTGAATATGGCCTACCAGCATAAGCAAAATGTTCTAAACAGTGCAACTTGTCCATGAAGGGTTTCTTTTGGGAAACTAAGTGAAAACTATAGAGAACTTAATATACTAACATGAAATCAAAAGAGCACAACTCAAACCAAGTACTTAAAGTAACCTCAGAGTAAAAGCAGTGAGTGCAGTAATTATTGGCCTAATCCTAGAAAACTTGCTCCTCCTATACAATGTCAATTGACCACATTAAGGAAAAATACTGGATGCAGTCTTGGCATTAGAAACACTCAAACCAATTTTGTTACCAGGCAGTAACTGGTGTTAGGGTGAACAGAACTGCAGCACTATGACTGGAAGGAGGAGCTCCAAATTTATCTTCACCCTTATTATCAACATCAGCTCACCTTCCCTGAGGAGGACCTGAAGTCATCCAAGACAGTTAATTGTACTTTTAACCCCTGACATTTCTAGGTTTATTTTTTTAAAAAATCTAGTTTTTATAGATTTTATCACTGAACAACAGATCAGGATTTATTTTTTTCACTCACTGTATTCCCAAACATGAGAAAATACATAGCTGGAGCCTAGGTACATGAAAAACAATGAACCAGCCATGAGTACAACTACAGTAGACATCTGATCGTTCAAGCCATGCCATGGCTTTGAGTAGCTTCTTCAGTTTTCATAGGATATTAATGCATGCCCAATAATTTTTGTAAGCTTTTGGCATGATCAAAATTATATCAATCAATTGCCAGCATATACATACCGATGATTTGCAGTTTTTTATTTTTTAAAGAGCTAGTGTATTGTGCCATATTAGTATTTGCATATTGCAGTTGTTAGCAGAACTGTACAATACCAGCAGAGCTGCACATTCATTGGTTTAGCTGTCTTGCAATACTGTTTAGTTCTGAAAACCAGAAAAAAAAAAGCGCAAATCATATTTTGCATCAACACTATGCTACACTGTAATATTGTAATTTACTGCACCAACCTGTATCACCAATGAGGTTGTATAAAACAACTTCTAGAGTTATTATTCACAATCAAGTATCAATGTGCATACATATAGATTCAAGGCTCCCCATTTGTTTATATTTTTTCTAATTGCAGCAATCAGGTCATTTTGCTGTTAGCAATGCTATTTTCAGTAATAAATAGCAACAGCATAAGTTTTAATATTATGGGTGGGTTTATATGGAGGAAACAATGGGGGAACCTGATATGAACCTTAGAGAACATATACTTCCAAAAATAAATGTGTTAAATCTGATTTTTATATTCTTAAAATATCTGTACACAGATTTTCATGTGAGATCACTATTCTGTAAAAAATCCACCTCAACCTTTTTGTTACAATAGCTATATTTACCCTATTTTCTCAGCTTTTTCATTGCACAGTATATTCAGAGCTCTGTTTCATAATATAATTTAATATGATTTGATTGCAACACATTTCAATGTTCAATTTCTCACACAATACAAGAATCACTCTGTTATCTTTTCAATGAACTATACTCTACCATCAAAGAAAACAAACTGAAAAACAATAGCATAGCATCATCATCATGCAAGATACCCCTGGAAACCAACGTTCAAATATCACAAAGACATTTTTTATTCACAAGCATTTTTGTTTCAGCCTTCGAAGAATTTCTACTAGCTTTATATGTAACTGCATTGTGAAAAGGAGGTGAATATCACATTTAAATTAGCATTTTTTTCTGACAGAAGATGACACCAAGTTTAAGATGAAAATCACCTTTTTAGTTACACTCTCCAGTACCTTTGTATTTTGAGACACAGTAGTTTTCTCCTTTCCTTCCTTTCTGCATACAGTATTAACCTACCAAAGTTTAGCTGGCTGCATGATTCACTTTGGAAGAATTAGCCACTCATCATAAAGCATTCCAATCATGCTGAACATCTGGTGAAGACTGGCCAATATTTTTATTTTACTCAACTAGTTTGGACAAAACTGATTCTAAAGGCAGCCATCACGGTGCTAGTAATGTATATTGGGGAGAACGCTTTCCTTTTTCTTTTTCTTTTTGGTTTTTAAAACAACTGTTCATGTAAAAAGAATATAAATCCTCGAGATATCCAAAGCTTAAAAGAACCGAAAAATCATATACATAAGCTATTGTTAGGGGAGCCCTTTTACATGAAGTCATCAAGATTACACCAACAAACGAACGAATGGACAGGAGGGTTTGGGTTTCCCCAGAGGGGCACGCACAGAGGTGAGTTAGGGGGGCGTGGATGATGCAGCATTCACACACGGTGAGGGGTCCGACACTCCGACATGCAGGCGCCGCGGCGAGCTCGCGACGCGCCACGACCAGACACGAGCGCTGCCGCTCCGCCGCCGCTCTCCCGGTAGCTGACCCTTTCCAAAATGAAACTGAGGCTATCGTTTTGGCCAGGTCTGGATTAAGTTACGCGGGTTTTGGTTTAGCAAGGTCATAACTGGCAGTGTCTGCTGCCAGGTAACAGCCAGAGCAGGAGCAGCTGAGTTGCTACCATAGACCACAGTGATGGACTCAGACCAGAGGCCCCACCACAGTCAGCCGAATCTTCCTGTCGACAAGAAGAGGAGAAATCATTTAATATTAATCACAGTGAGGCTGCTTGAGAAGTAATCTACAGCTTATTCTTCAACTTTTTAAACTATTGTGGCATCCGTTTTGGTCTTATATATGTTATTTTGCTAAAATACCAGTAAAATAATTCCTGGAAGTTCCTCTGATTTTTTGATACAAAGAGAGGCATTATTACTTCAACTATAAACATGGGAGGATTAAATACTTTCAAGGTTTACAGCACACACTTATGAATAGACGGGATACTTACACCATCAGTCAAGAAATGCTACGGAATATACCTGGGGGCCCCAGTAAACATCATCTATATTCCTTAAAATTACATTAATTTTAAGATTCTGAGTATTTATTGTAAGAAAAGACAGAAGAACAGAAAAATTTTGCAAGATTAGGAAACAAATACTAGAAAATGTATGTCATCAAATGATCACACAATAAAATGAATATGGTCTGCAGGTGAAGATATGATCAAAGAGAATGAAAATCCTTTCTCTGCCTTTGGTGCTCTATTCAAGTATGAGAAGGAAATTTTCTGTTGCTCTACTTCTGCATCCTTGATGCAGTTTGAAGCTCTCTCTGAGTTGCACTGCTCTGTCATGCACCAGTAGCTATTCATTATTCCACACAGCAATCACACCACTTTTCCTCATTCTTCACCATTAATTACTGTCCTTTGGTCCCACTTTGTTTATATTTGCTTAATATAATGCTTAATACCTTTCACATGCTGGACCTATTAATTAGTCTGACTGAAATACATTTGATAGCTGTTCTAGAGCCTGTAACACCCTAGACCATGTTTCTCAAGACTGATGCAAACTTTGATTAGTACCTAAAACACCAGGAAAATTTTCCCCTCACCACTCTGTGTGACAAATCTGAGATTCATGGGTAGCTCTGAAGGCTGAAAATATTTGGTCTTTCTCTTGTTTTCACTGTAATTCTGTACCCATGGTATAAAAAGATACTTTCCATTTTTCAAAAGATTCCAAACCTCCAAGGGCAAGAAAACAGTGTAGGTGGAAAGGAATTTGGGTATATTAGCAACGGGGGAAACTTCTCGAACAGGAGCGATATGTGGAAAGATAAGGACAGATACCTGAATCTTAGCAGTAACAGAGACTGTCTGCTGGCAGAGAAATAATAATAATAAAAAATATAACAGAAAGCAGAGGAAAGCCAACAGGCAGGGAAAAGCTCCTGGACCAGACTGACATGCCAGTGAGGCATATGCAATTAATACTTAATATACTCCAGAAAAGGTTGGGGTATGTGTGTGTCTATAAAAAGTACAATCAGGATAAATAAGAAAGAGTTATTAAACAATTTTTAATTTATTAGCAAAATTCCTTAAGCAAATTTTGCTTTCTTTAAGCAAAACTTCCCAGCTTTGTAAGAATAGTAGTGCAGAACATCGAGTTTTCTCAAATGAGCGAGAACAAAGAAGTACATAAAAATGGCAGATAAGATATAAACAGGAAATAAAGGGGGGGGGGGCTGATAAAGTATTTCTTATAACCTCCCTGAATGTTACAGTGAAATGATAATACAAATTTTTTACTAAATCAAAAGCACAAAGCCAAATATGACGTTAGGGCAACTCCATCATAATACAGGTGTAAAGACAGAATCTGGAAATTACAGGGCATAGAAGGCCTTCAATGAGTTCTTTATACCAGCTTTAATGGGTGAGAATTTTAATGTTATTTATTCTGCACACAATGCATTCTTTAAAGCTGGTAGGTTTCCAAAACAGTTTGTGAAAAATATGGAAAATCAGATAAAGCAGACAAAGTAGACTCAGTATGTTATCAGGAATTATAGCATTCACCAAGGGTCGCCTTTAGAAACTTGGATGTGAAAAAAACCCAACAAACCCAGGTCCAAAAAAAATCCCCCAAAATCAGCATTCAATTACCTTAAAAATAAACAAAAATTCATTTTGTCCTAATCCTAAAGCAAATCACTTCATGTTGGCTGCCATTCTTTATTAACAGTAGCTTTTTCCAGATGTATCTCTGTCATGTGCTTGCTCTATAATTTAGTTGTATAGTTTTGGCTTAGGCTTTTGATTTTATTGGTTTGGTTTCTTTTCTTGTTGCTGTTTCAGTTTGGTTTAGGTTTTTTGTTTTGTTTCTTTTTGATTGCACTCTACAAGTTCAAAATTCCTAAGGTTTCTGGTCAACAAGAAGTCCTAAGTGAACTCTGCTGCACCAGATTTGGACTAGGATGCTAAGATTTCAAAATGCACTGAACATTCTGGTTTATTTAGTTTGGCTCTGTCACTATTTGCATCTGCATTGTGTCTTGTCATGCAGCTTTATTTCTATTTAAAGCACTTAAAAATAACCTTGTTGCTTCTTCCTCACAGTGACTAAAATTAAAAACAGAATTATCAGCAAAGGTTCCCTCTCACATGAATTCAGTGAATGGCACTTGGTGTTACCTCTTGGTATTTATTATTCTTATCACTGAAATTACTTAGAAGAGTCATCTTTGAAGAAAGTTGAAAGCAAAGCAGGAGATTTAAAATTTCCAACAGATGGGAGATGTCTGGAGAGTATAAGTAGTAAACTGAAGGTCTTAAACAAAATTGTGCTCAACATGAAGGGAAAATACCTTTACAATGAAAATGGCATCCAGTACAGATACAAAGCAAGTAGACCTCCACATATAGATTTATACAGGACTCAGATTATGTTATCTTGCATTAGACCAAATATACAGGACTCAACTTATGGCATCTTGCATTAGACTAAATACTGCAAATTATGTTGATAAATTATTCCTACCAGCATATGTACTTGAAAACACTCTCCATTCTGTTGTGTATTTCTATTTGCTCTATGAGTTTTTTTTTAACTACACCACAATTTCTCAACTGCTCTTACATTCATCAGTCATACAATGTACTATTCCTTTTGGGTTGAAAAGAAGTATTTTAGTATCTTCTTCCCCTCTCCCTAAGACTACACAGAGAAGTTTTTAAAGGATTCACAACTCACAATAGTAGAGAATTTCTTGGAAGCCTCACGCAGGAGAGGCATCATCTTACTATGAATGACAGTTTTAAACTGCACTACAGAAAATATATAAGGTTTATACACATATTTCAAGGTTAGGGAGATTTTAATCTGATATTGATCAAAGCCACATAAAATTTCTGAGGTTTTTAGACCAATTTGCAGTGGTAAACTAGCAGTTCTGCCAAGAACAATTTCTAAATATTGTCTCTGGAATCAGTTAATTCTTTCGGATTCAAAATAGTAAGTGGCAAAGAAGGTACAGTAAATCCCATCTAAATAATTTTTTTTTTCTCCACAGAATTTCGCACTGTAATTTTCTTTTGTGTTTTGACTGTTGTCAAAACTACAGGAAACATGAAAATATAAAATTAAAAAAAAAGAGGAGAAAATCTGATTATGTGTTTATTTACGTAAATCAAAACCATCAACAGTCCCCTAGAAATAAGTGGGATTCTATTCCCAGTTTAAAATCAGATTGAGAAAAATGTCAGTTTTGTATGATACTCAAAATGCCTTTTTTGAAAACACTTCCCCTCTTCTTGAACTTTAAGAAAACTTTTCAACTGTTTCATGTTAATGTTATTTTTGAGATTTCTTCTAAAGTATCCTTTAACAAAGATATACAGCATCATTTTATCTTCTCTTTACATTATCTTATCTTTACCTCTTCTAGTGCAATTAGACACGGAACTATTTTTAAGCAGTTTCACTGAAATTTTCCAGCCCATGACATTAATCACACAAATCCTGAATAACAGATCAGCTGGGGATGTCCTCTCTTTGTTGTTTTCAAAATTATGCCTGTATATTAATTTTCTTTGGAGAGAGAGAGAATTGTAAAAGAAATGGGAAAGAATTGTTGTAAGCCATTTCATTTCACTCATACAGAAGTGTATGAGAAATTTTTTTCATTAATCACATCAAATTTCCTTGCATGCTTGAGGTAGAAAAGTGTCAAATCCAAATGCCATCTCCTTTGTGTCATGCTCTACTATGACAACTCTAGATAAGGCTGTTTTACAGCATCACATGCTATGCAAATTATTCAGCACCTTCAGAATGGAAATGAATGCTTTTATAAAACCATACCTTCATTTTTAAGTATCAAAACCACATATTCATTGCTACATATCAGAATTTCCTTGAAGACACTGCCAGTCCAAAATTTTAAAAATACACCTGGAACTGTAAATACATACATACACATATACACTAAGGCTATAAACACACTTGTTACTCCTTTAAAAGTGCACTATAACTATTTAACATACTAAAACTTTGTTTTTGAATTATAATCATTCATCGGGTCCCACTGTGCTACTCTGACTTATAAAAGGGTAAAACACCTGCCCAAAGAGCTTCTGATCTGGCCTTTGACATCAATTGTTATACCTCAAAGTTATACCTTTTATAAACATGTATTTTAAATGTTTCTTATTACATGGAGAACACCTTTGCTTTTACTCAAGAGTCATTTCCAGTTTCAATGCATGGCCATTCACAAACTTTGGATTACCCTCCATTGTCTGGACCACCAGACAAAGCTGTCAAAGGTGTTCAGCTGCCCTTGCACAGACTGGGCACACAGGAAATTCCATCAAGCTGTTTCCAGTTGCCTGGACTGTGAATCACCTTCAAAGCTCCCACTGACATACCTGGAAGTACCTTCCAAACCTGATAGGAGTAAGATGTTTCCAGTGGGGGCTAAAAACTTGGACAGGTCTTTTTTTTTATTCTCGGGCATGGCAAACAAACCTAGTGTGCATGTACAAAGTAAGAGCAAGCCATTTGAGGCAGTGATAATGACTACTTTGTTATCCTTGATGAAAAGTAAGAAAAAAACCAACCCGTCAGGTTAGTGAACCTGATCAGCTGGATTGTATCTGTGTTGGCTTCAGTGATTTAATATAACTATACACATTAATGTCCAGAGAGAACCCATTTCCAAAATCACAAAGTTATTAAAAACAAGATGGATGAACAAAATCACTTTTATAACTTTCTACTGCCAAAAGCTTATCAGCTAAAATTATATTCTGTGTGTTTCCCACCTTAAGTAGAAAGCTCATTTTGGGCATATAGAACTCAGCTCAAGGTGAGTGTCTGCTGCTTTATGTACATTGGACAGTAGTTTTTTAATTAAAAAAAGCTATGTGCAGAGCAAATTGCATGAGCAGGAAAAGGAGATGCTAATCTAGATTTTAACGTGAAATACTACTGGCTTAAAGAAAGGCCTTTCACCTTTCCCTACAACCTTCTGCTATGGCTGTGCAAGTTTCTAGGTTTAAATACAGAATAAGAAACTTCAAAATTACTCAAATAATAAACTGTTAAACAGAATTTAAAGCATTTTTTTCACTTAGGTTCAAGAGATCTAAACTGAACCTTCCCCTAACTATGAAGAGAATATAAATTACTGTGAAAATGACTTCTAAATTTCAATTTTCAACATTTCATTAATTTTCAATATGTCATTACACTAACTCTGAAGCATGCCCTGTAAGCTTTCAGTCCTGCCGGTTTGCTTTATTTGATAGACATGTGAGCATCTCCCTCTAGTGGTTTTCAGAACAATGTTGATCAGAACCCCCTTCAATCACACATTTCTTGCTCTTTAGCTCAGCAGTTCTCTTGCAGACATGTCACTTGCAGGGTAACTCATGACACAGTCCTACACCATCAAATGCAACACAGTCTAATTGCCAAAGCTTTCGTTATAAACCCCCCAGTCTGCACTTGGTCTTACAGGAATTACATAATGAATTAAAAGAAAAACCTCACCTTCTGCTATAATCAGGCAATTAATATGTTTAGGTCACAAAAAAATTAAGAAGTAAAAATATAATATTTTACTGAATTCCTACTTTAACCAAATTGTTGCATGCCATTATCTTCCATTATGAACTGTTGTGTTCATGTGAAGGCAGTGTAAACGCCTCACTCTTCTCAATAGCAACACTCACACATAACACTCCTCCTTGCCACCCCTAAGTAAAGCTTTACTTCCACAGGTATGATGTCTCTTCTATTTCTATCTTTATTTGTCTCTGGGAAAAAAATACTCCTTCTTCTTCTGGTCATTTTAACAAAGACAAGGAAAAAATGCTTAGAAGTGAAGGATGCAGACTCAGCTGGTACATGTGCAATCTCAAAGAGCCAACCACATAAACCCAACAGGTACCCTTGTCTTTGTATGTTGTGTGGGAGAGGCCCTTGTGTTTAGCAATTGTGATTTATAAGGCTACAGACAGGTTTTTTAGGATTTAATTTCCCTTAATATTGTAACAGTAATTTACTCCAGATTGCTGCTTTTGGGACTCGCTTCATTCTCTTTTCTGTTGTACGCTCAGTAAGTAAAAAAGTCTGCTAATTTTTTAAGCCAAGAACAAAACAAAAAATTAGAGAAAGTAACTGACCATCCACACCACATGAAAACTTGCAGAAAAATGAAGATAGGAGCAGACGTCATGGCAGAGGCACGACTCGTTGTGCATATAGGCTGATCCTATTAATAACGGGCAAAGTAGCAAGTAGAGGAAAGGAAAGAAAACACAGAAAAAAAGACATACAAGATGAGATATCATGCAGATTGCTGGCAGTTAGCAGAGTTAATGTGAAAGCATCCACCCAAGAGCAAGAGATTCACAGCAAATTTTGCAAATAAACTTAACCAAAACAATCCACTGTTACAAAAGACATGACTTACACACTGATCAGCACATCAAGCTAGTGAGCAAGAGTTGTACTTTCACACACAATCATACTGGGATGGTTTGGATTATTTAGAATGGCTGGATAGCTTTTGGATGGGTTTTCAACTTTAAACTTTTCTGGCCAGTAAGAAAACTTCCTTTTATAAAATAAAATTTGGTTATTAGAAAAATGCATTGAATACCAATTCTCTAAACTTTTAAAATACTACTGACATCTCAGTAACTGTGCCTCATTACAAGAAAAGCAGAGAACATACTGGAACAAATTTTGGTATACAGCAGTTATAGCCAACTAAGTGCACTGGTTTGGGACAACTTTCCATTGTAGAAATTGCATGAGGCATTAAAAATGCATTTAAAAAGTATTCATTGTGTCTGATGCCAGGCAGATTCTTGTTCAGCGCTTCTTGTCTTGAAATTTATTGTGAACAACTTGAATTCAGCATAATCTCTTTAGTATCTTTGAAAGGTACCATAGAAAGAATATTTAAAAAAAATTAGATATGTGGCACAGTTATAATTTTTCTCTTTCAAAACTAATGCGTTCAACACAGAAGTACCAGACAGCAGAGTTTTGGTGATTTCATAAAGCAATGCAATTTTAAACCTGCTAAGAACATGACCTAAGGGCAGTACAATTTGCAGAATTAGAAACAACATCCTAAAAACCACATATAAAATTTTTAATAATTTAGCAGTACTTGAAATAATATTTGGAAACATTATTATAAAAATACTTCTTCTAAGCCAAAATTATTGACTACTCGTGCAAGCCACTGAAGAATGAACTTGCAGCACCATACAGTGACCAACAATTTTATGCTCACTGATGATATTTTAGTGGGAATCATGTGTGAAAGTGCAATGGTTATAGGAAAGGCAGATAAGAAAGCAGCTGTTAAGTTTATGTTAATTCAAATAAAGTGGCTATGGTCTAGAATGAACAGTATGTTTAGTGATAAAAAAGGTTACCAGGCACCAATGTACATTTAAACACAGTTTTCACTGATTGTCTAAAGCTGCTCTACAATGTTTTATAAAGACAGCCTTAAAGTTTTACTACTTCAATTTTACCTGTTTGGCTTCATCAAAACAGATTTCAGGACCCTTTCTGTATCTAGGTTGCTTGACCATTTCACATGGATTTGGGCCTTCATCTGTTTCCCTGGTTAAGGAGTGTCACGGTTTTTCATGCATTGCACATGAGCAGGATCAACATTCTTATTTTCATGGCAGGAGAGAAGATTTATGCTAATTCATATAGTGCTGAAATAAGCATCAATATTTACAGTTTCTTGTTTAAATTTGAGAAAACCAACCCAACCATTTAGATAAATAAAAATGAAATACCTTTTTTTTTTACACTGCTATAATAAAGAAAATAAACATCCTGCACAACTTTTCAGAATATTTTCAGAACCATAAATAGAAATAAAATAAAAGCTGAATTCCTTTAACATTTTCTGTATTTTTTTCTTTTTTATCATTGTGTAAATATTTCAGAAAATATTTCATAATGCAGTAAACTTTCAATGGTGCTGATTAGTTATAGTTTCCATTACCACTGAGTTACTCTGCTATGATGAAGATACACAGTAAAAGCAAGGAAACTTGTTTGGAAAAGCAATGTCATATGCAGGTTGAACATAGCCTCTACAAACTACTGGTTCTATTATGGGTACACTTATAATCCCCCAAACACAGAAAAGATCACACAACTGTAGGCTTTGTAGTAAATGACAGGAGAACTACTGAGATCCCATTAGCATTTCAGCGATGAAGGCAGACAAAGAAAATGCTGTCCATACTACCAGAAAACAGCAGGAGAGAAGGAGGAGCAGTGACATGCTATTAATTAGCTGACTGAATATATGAGGTGCTGCTTTAGCTCACATCTCTGAAATCTGTAATTGCTGGTGTTAATGTGTACTTCACACTGCACTTCAGATGTGCCACTGGCTAATGAGAGGCACAAGTCATTGCAGCAGACTTGAAAGGCATAGATATGGCAAACTGCAAAACAGCCTTCTGGTGAAAAGTGCTTATGTTACTATTCAATATGTTAAGTGATTTTTTCTTTTTTCTTTTTTTTTTTTTTTTTTTTTTTTTTTTTTTTTTTTTTTTTTTTTTGTTCTGCTCCAGGTAGTTCACAGATTAAAGCTATTAACATAATCGAGTGCCAGAACTTATCTTAGTAGCTCTAATTTACACCTGAAGCAATCCTGTTCATGCACTATCATGGAGCAGTACAGCAGCTTCAGTGCAACAAGTGAAGAGGCCAAAGGGAAGAGCAGGCAAGATGATGGGGGATTTATTTCTACAGATATCCATCTGCCTTCATCCAGATGTCGTCAGGCTCATCTCCCCTTTTCTCTGCTGTGGCTCAACTGAAAGGGAAGTTGAAACATGAAAATATTCTAAGAGACTGTGCATAAGCAAAGCTGTACCAGCCAAAAGGAAGCAAAGTGTAATAATAATCATCTAAATAGCACCCAAAGGTCATTTTGTCTGCTTGAGTGATGTTATGCTACATCTGCATTTCACTATGTACCTTAGTTACAGAAAAAAAGGAATAGCTTAGTACTGCATAGTTGAATAAAAATAAAATAGCTCCTTTAGTCAATATAAGCCCACCCAGCTGTTCAGACTGCCATTTGAGGTCATTTGCTGCTTTCTAGTAGTTTTGGGCTCCACAGGGAAATGCAAGTCATGTGCCCTTTCCCATCCATCATGCATCATTTTCTATGGTGAGCGCTGTCTATAAATTCAGACAGTGGAAGCAGTTAATCAAACTGTCATGGACTGAAGCCAATTAGAATATCAGACTGTGTTTACATAGTTCTGTGATGACACCCCAATGTAACTTCCTTTTCAGCCCAAGCGTAGATGGAATTCCAGTTTTATTAATGTGGCAATGAATGCATTGCTTGTGCCAAAGAAACACAGTCATCTGTACCACCATCTGCTTTTCTTTCAGGAGTGGGAGAGGCTGTCTCCACAAACTTCCTGATGAGGACAGAGGTATTACTAATTGTTTTCACTGTTCTGTCACAGTAATCCAAATTATGGCTTGATTTACCACTTCTGGCATGCTGTCCTCAAGCCTACATAGAAGAGAGTATCTGAGGTGAATTTCTCTTGACCTAAAATGTGTGTGTTGGTTTTATGTATTTCCATCACCATCATCTACAGGTGTCTACTGCAGTGAACAAGGTAAAGCAGAGAGATTGGCATGAAGGTGGTTGTAAATTAAAACAGACTTTCACATGTTTTTAACTTCAGTGCTTGTGTTACAAGAACTCTGTCTAGCATGTAAGCCACCTATGTCTCCAGCCAGCTCTGAAGGTTGAACAAACCTAGGACACTCAGACTTTCCTTGCTTATGCTCTCAGGTGCCAACCCTCTTGGTGGCCCTTCACAAGACTTCCTCCTGTATGGCAATGTTGTCCTGGGAAGCACATAGCACTCCAGATGTGGTTTCACCAGTGCTGAAGAGTTGGGATGGACCAGTTCTCCCAGTCTGCTGACTACACTCTTCCTGTCATAGCCCAGGATGTGACCAGCCCACTTTTCTGCAAGGCACAGTGCCAACTCCTGGTCAACTTCTTGCCCATCCTGAACCTCCAGCTCTTTTCTGCAAATCTTTCTTGTCACTTTGTCCCTAGCCTGTCCAGCTGTGCAACTATTCTGTCCTAGGGCCAAGACTTCACATTTGCTTTTTTGAAACTTCATTGAGTTCCTGTGAGCCCATTTCTGTCTAAATTCTCACAAATAAAAGCTTTGCTCTCTGCCCCAACGACTGTTGCTTCACGTGATTTGTGATATCATCCACAAATACCTGATACTTCAAGTATTCCAGGGCCAACCATGGTAATAATGTAGATAATTACCATGGTTGGGTCATTTCTCCCCAAATACATTCCCGTATCCCACAGCCAAAAATCAATCCACACTACTAAATAACATGATTTTTAAAGGATACCCGGCTTCTCTGCTTGCATCAGTGGCTTTGGGTCACAGGAACGGCACAGCAGTTGGCTGTCACTAATAATGAACACTAGATTGGTGTTTGAAATCTTCTCTGCATGATAAAGTCTGGAAAAAAAGCCAACAAAAACCTATGTTTAAATGAAGCAAGGAAAATCATATTTGAGAAGGACACACAGTATTGGAATAAAATACTACAGCTACACAGATTTAGTCTGCCTGCTACTGCTTATCTTTTTTATTAACAAACAGTAAGAAACATTTATAATAAAATTTATAATCTTTTTGACATTTCCATTGTACCCTCCTTCAACTAGACTTGTTAGTGAAAAAAATGGAAAAGAGCATAAAATAACTTTAATTGAATTATTAGCCAGCTCTGTACTGCTACCACAGTAGCTGTACTGAGAAATAACAGCAGTTCAGCATCAACTAACACTGAAAAAAAAAACACCCACAAAAGCAAACAAAGAAAACCCCAAAACATAAACCTGTCTGTAAGAAGAGTGAAAGAGAGCATAGGATATTCATGTCATGTATTGGATGTGTATTTTTTGTATTTTCATGTCCATATAATTCTTGAAAAGGTATTTAAATTAGTAGAGACATTTTCAGTTTATAAATAAACCCAACACATACTAGCAATATGGAGGAGCAAATACAGAAGTAGAAAAAATGTGTGTTTTGGCTGTCTTCATTATTCTCCAAAGCTTTCTCCTTCTTTCCTGGCTTGAAATATTGTCTTTTTTTGTTTGAAATCTGGCTATTAATTCTAATTCTAAGACGTTTTCAGAAGCTCAAAATGTATGTAAAACTCCAGCAGGCTCTTGTATGAAACAGAGATCTGGGTCGAAGATGCTATGTTTCTGAAGCATAATTTTTTTTCACATATTATTAAATATCATCTTCAATAGCCCTCCTTATGGTGTCTGAAGAGTAATTCTTTTAATTAAAAAAATACCTTCGTTCACTTTATAAGACTCATGGCTCTTAAATCATGAGCACTATCAACTAGAAGATAAATTGGAAGATAAATTGCGTAATCTTCTTGACTGTCAAAAAAATCTGATACATAACCAGATTAGAGAAGATCATATCCCCTGGGATATTGCAGAATGCTTTTAAGTTGACATAATAAATTAAAAGAAAACAAATTGTGACAGAGATAAAAATACAATTTTCATGAAGCACAACTATAAAACAAAAAACTGACTAAAGCATTTCTACAATTCCTTAATGATTAAAATTAAAATTAATTCTAAACAAATGAAAAGAAAATGCGATTTGCCTGCCTCTATTCTTCTCTGTCCTGCTTATGTAAGTTTGGTGAAATTAATCCAAAATATAATTTTGCTTCTTATATTAGTGCACCTATGTTTTGTAAAAGAAATAAAAATCCCAAAGTTATTACTTATATTGAAGAATTTTTACCTGGAGCAGTTTATACAGTCTACAATCCCACCAAAGGATTTATCATTGTTTTCAAAGAAATATTGAGTTTGCTCAGTGATGCAGCTTGTTTTAGGCAGGGCAGCGCCGAAATCATCATCCTCCATATCAGCTGATAGAAAAGAAATAAATAAATGAATAAACAAACAAATGAACATTTTAATATCACAGACATAATGTGGAGATGCAAATATGTCTCCTGGCCTACATTCTTACCTTCTACTTCACTCAAAGTTGACTGTAACATTTTTTTCGCTTACCTGCTTCAAGGAACCTTGGAAAAGTCAAGCTCAAAAACAGCTGCTGTAAGATAGACCTGAACACAGAAAGACAATATATTTATTTTTAAAGGCACTTTTCCTTCTTTGTATTTTAACAGATAGTTAAAAACTACTCAAATATAAATACTTAAAAATATTTTTTATGGTTTTGCCAGTTATCAAATCTGTGTTCTTTTAACTTTGTAGTTTGACTTTGGTTCTTTTCCAGCATTCTCACAGGTTTTTCACACTAATATTTTATTCTCTGTTCAGGTTTGCTGTAATGTGTGCCCACAACTCACATAAAGGAAATGTTATCACACCATCCATGCTCTCCTTTTATACCTCTGTGGGAGGTGGAACAGGCATCTTGGTGTTTGTCTACAACTTAAAGCAACTGAACTCCTTTTTAACACACTAAGGGAAAATGCTTCTGAATTAGATACTTTACACTTGTTAAGGCTCATTAAATTTCTAGGAAGAAGATCAATGCTGGAATATTATATCATAAAAACAACTACTGTAGCAGTTGACTTTTAAAATCATCTCTATTCTCACTCTTGAAGTATGGACTTCATTTTCTTCCTATATGCCACCAAAATACTTAAGCTTAAAGGACTCCTTTTATTTACCTTTTTTCCTTCATTGAGGTTGGCATTTTTTTACAATTTTATTTAATTAAAGTAAGTACCAGCTTGCCATACAAACAGACCCTTTCTCCTCTACCAGCCTGTCGAAACAGGAACTGCAACAGGTATATTCTCTGCTTCCTTGCTTCTCCTTAATCTTCCTAGAGTTGTATTTTCCAATTGCCAAGTTTTAGGCTTGCTTCTACCCACAAATATGACCCAACCTCTTCTAATCTCATTCTATTCTAACACTTGTTCTGCAGAGAGAAGGGACTGTATAACTTCATTCAACCTGAAAGTTTTTTCCTCCATTTCTAGTGTGATTCCTGCGTGAAAAAACTGAATACGCCTGTCATCTTCCCCATGGAGGCATTTCCTGAAGGAGTTCTGGATTCACATCCACAACTCTGTGCTTTGTATCATCACAAGGACAGCACAGAGCAGTTATGGGTCAGAAGAGACCTGATTCTATTCAATAATGATGCAATTTGCTGGCATAAAATAGTAAGCCTTTTTAATGGCTTACTTCAGAGTTTACAGGGAACGGAACAAAAATAACAGCCTGGGAAAATTCCTGAATCTCTTGACTTAAAGGAGCACAAAGGAGAAATGATACATTCTCACTTAACCAAATGCTGATGTATCCCATATAAATTTTGAAAATGATCACTCATACCTTTATCCCACATTTTTTGTCTGAAACACTATAGCTTTCTTTAATAACCTGGTTTCTCTTATTTCCCTGTACTTGCTTTTGCCAGGTGCCTCACTAAATCCATTTTTTGGTCATCCCTACTCACTTTGCTTGCTTAATGGCCTCCTCTGCCTGCCTCTGACCTAGATTCCATTAAAAACATGGCCATAGTAAAGTACTTTAATGTTGTGCTTTCAAGTTAAACATCACACAAAATAAACCTCAGGTCTAAATTGAGACCAGACCACTGAGTCTGATTTGAACACTGATAAACTGAAGTTTCTCTGTTTGAAAAGAACTCAAGTTTCTCTTCTGGATTATTGCCCATCTTCAATTTTTAAGGCTTGCTGTTGTCCAAGAAAACCAAGATTATTTCTCTTCCTGTTAACTGAATGTAACCAACAATAAAAAACAACATACATGTAAATGTCTTCACAGTGCTTCTGTGAGAAAATTACTATACGGTTGATCAGCGGCTACATATTTTAAGTCTTAGCTTCATAAAGGAGGTAATTTATTCCAGTTTGGAAATTATCATTAGAAAAAATATATATATGATGAAACTTTAGAAAAAGGACCAGTCTCCAAGGGTGCAATTCACATCACAGCAAAAGCACCACATCAGTGCCAATTACTTATCCCAGTGTAGTGCTAAGGGAAGCAACTGATGTGAATGTCAATCAGCACAGCTCTGAAAAAGTCAAATACCCCATCTGAGTACTGTGTCAGCTCTGGAGTCCTCAGCAGAGAACATGGGCTTGTAAGTGGGTCCAGATAAAGGCCACAAAAATGATCAGAGGAATGGAGTTCTTTGCCATAAGGAAAGGCTGAGAAAGTTGGGGTTCAGTTTAAATAAAAGGAGGCTTCCAGGAGAATTTATTGTGGCCTTTCAGTACTTAAAGGGGGCTTTCAAGAAAGATGAGGACAAACTTTATAGCAAGGTCTGTTCCAATAGGATGAGGGCTGATAGTTTTAAACTAAAAGAGGGAAGATGCAGACTAGATACAAGGAAGGTACTTTTACAATGAGAATGGTGAAACATCGGCACAAGTTGCCATGAGAGGTGATGTCTCATCCCTGGGAACACTCAAGGTCAGGTGGGATGGACCTCTGAGCAACGTGAAAATGTTGAAGATGTGCCTGCTCATTGTAGGGGAAGTTGGACTGGATGACCTTTAAAGATCCCTTCCAACCCAAACGATTCTATGATTCATGTGTTTTATAAAATGATTCACTGAAAAGAAAACATTGATTTTTTTAAGACTTCTTGCTAAAAAAGCTGAAGATGATATTCTGAAATAGAGAACCAAGTGATCAATAATTCAAAATGTGATAATTTAGGCTTCACAACTGCAGAAACAAAGGGTCCAGAGAACATTTATGGGGGAAAAAATCCAAGCCAAATGGAGTTTCAACCTACTGAATAACTATACTTTGGATATAGAGATTTCCTATACACTCATACTTACCAGGCTGCTGCTGAAGCCCACCATCCAAGTTGCAAAACATCTGTTATTGTAGGCTGGCAAAAGAAACAAACACAAAAGAGGTTATTTTATTTGTCTAAACATGTGCAGACTTCCAATGGATTGCCAGCCACTGCACATGGGACTACTGACCACATAAGCAGAACGAAGTCCAGCTCCTTGCTTTGGTTCTTCTTCGGGATCACAGACTGACTGATAGTCGTAAGACTTGTTGAAGGCATACAGGGACATGTTGATCAGGTTTCGCATCAGGCCAGGATCAATTTCACCAAAGAATCTTCCAATCTGATGGGGGGGCAATACAGAGAGGTAAGGCAAAATGTTTCCAAGTATTTTTTTGCATAACAAAGTGCACAGTTGTAAATTCTCCAGTTAGGCAGTAACTATTAAATGCAGTTTTAACGAGATGCTGCCTGGGCAAGAGCAAGAAAAATATGAGAAAGCAGGCAAATCACAAACAATGCAACTTGGTAGCAAGTTTGGCATTTCCATCTATGAAGGCAACTGTAAAAATGACTAACAACCCTCCTAGAATTTCTGATGCAGCAATAGTTTTGTGATTCAGAAATGTTATCTTTAGAATAAGTGGCGAGTTAAATGCTTCCCCCCCCCCTTAAAATTATTTTTATTGGTTTTCATGTTCTGTTCTTAAGGACTATACATACCTGTTGTGTATATTCATCTCGATTGGACATCAAAAGAAATCCACCATCATCCAGGATAACACAGTCCACATGCTATTTTAAGAAAGTGAAATATGTTTTACAGGAAAGATTTGTCAATAGAAGATTCTGTAAGAAATGACTTTTTTTTTTATTTTTAAGACATCAGAAGTATCTTCAAATCACAAACCCATAGCCAAGGGCCAAATTTAAGTTATAATAATTAGCATTATCAGTATAATAAAAGTTTGAACAGATCAAAGGCTTATTTGTGGCTTAATTTCATAGAAGTTGTTTTGCAAATTCTTATTTGCTCAATACTTTGTTAGTTCCAAGACTGCTATATCCTTATTAAATCTGATTATAATTGGAACTCAGTTCATAATAAGGGGCTACAACTTCTCATGTGCTTCAGCTGTGTTGAAAGTACTTTTCCATTTGCAGCTTTCAATGGTAAAAATCTTAAGGGAAGGCTCCCAGCTTGCTAGGCAGGATTTTTTTCACTTGCCAAGGACTGTAGAGGGATTATTCCATGTCAGGTGCAGGAATGGGAAACCCACTGATTCCATATGCCTTGCACTTTGTAAAAGATCCTTGTAGGCAGAGACTGGAGAGATAGCAGTGAGGTCAAATAGATAACTCCCCACAGTACCCTTTCTGCTGTAATTGTTGCATTTAATGATCTTTACATTCCTCAAAAGAACTCAGAAGATCTGAGCACAGGAAAGCTTTTAAGCACATGGCAGAACCTGATATGGTGACAGTCCCTGGATCTGTGCTCTCCTGAGTGCCAGCAGAGCCATGGGGTCCCCTAACCCTGGATGTGGTGGAAACCAGTGACTGTGGCAAGGCACATTTTGGACTCTGGTGCTTCTAAATTTGCACTTAGCCTTCTCTGAGGTACTCTTTTTTTTCCTAGAATTTTAAAAATTATGCCTTTTTTTCCAGGATTTTTCTCTTTGCAAATTACTGTTATATTTTTGTCACATTTTTTTCACATCATTCTCTATTGCTTTTCCTGTATATTTTCCTTTACATTTGTTCTCATAACTTCATCAGCATAACCATTTCACCTACTTTAATGCCCTCTTTCCTCCTTTCCCCTCCTAACCTCCATCTTTCTCAAGACACAAACTCTACACTGTTTCCTATAAAATTAACACTCAAATAATAGTGATAGATTCTGGCTTAAATAGACCTCAAGGGAATGAGTGAATTTCAATACTCTGTCAGATATCCATAAACTGAACATTTTCTTACCATACTATTTTTTTCACAGCCACAGATTTCACTGTTGCACTAAAAAAAACGGAAGTGTGATAATGGTCACAAAAATGTTACAAAATAAACTGTATGTTGCAATTATACTAATCATTCAAGACAAGAAAAAACAATTCTATTTTCCATATCTGTATATAAATTTAAATTAATTTTTAATGTGTGTCATTTATCAGCAATATCTCTCTGAACAACCTGTATTCAGTAATTATCAACAGCACAATCTTGACTGCCTTTCCCAAAGACTGATACAGCCCCCTTTACAAGTGTCCTCAGTACAGATAAACAGTTTGGAGGATTGTAAGGATGTCAGTTTTGTGAGCATAAAGTAGAACAGAAAGAATAGGAACATTTTCATGAGTTTGGAATTTGGAAGGAAAACCTTCAAAAGTATCTCTTTTGACCATAAAAAGCTTCAAAGCACAGGAATCCTATATGATAAAGGAAGCCCATCAACCCAGCTGGCTTTCATGGCTTTGATTCCTAACATGTTTTTCTCATGTTCTTGCAGTATGTGAACACTTACACACACAACTGTGTCCTTGCATTACATCCTCAGCAGAACAACTACCAGATGATGCTGGAGTCCATAACATTCTTTCTGAAATAGGCATCTTAGTTTTCATTTTTCACTTATGTATTTTTGTCCTTAACTGTTCTGACTCTCAGGCAATGCATTTGCCTCCCCATTGAACTACAGCTCCAATACCTAAACCACAAAGACTCTTCTATTGATTCCCTAAACACACAAACCAAGCAACATTGCCTCACCCAGTTAGAAGCTTATGTTCTATGAGTCGCTTCATTTTGCCTTTCACTATCAGTTCCACATTTCACTACCAGTTCCACATTTCCTCTTTCATTTAACCTTTTCTCCTTCCCATTTACACCTCAGATGTATTGCATGTAAGATGTATGGAATGATATGGTTAAGCACCAATTTCATTAAATTCTGCTACAATGCTGTGATGGTGGTTGCAATATAAATCCTTACTGTTCACTGCTTACCCTCCTGGATATTAAACAAAAACAGACTAACCAATTCTTTTGCAGATTTTGTTCGCTGCTACAGCACTGTCTTACTACTAGCTTGAATATGTCATTTTTCTTTGTCTCTATCCATGTTTTATAATTATGAAAGCAAGACATGTACAAAATACAGTCTATTTCAACATAGATTTATTTTGTGCATTTGGATGATTTAAATATAACAACTACTTGGCAACTATTCATCAGTGTGACTCTGGCACATAGAGACAGTAAACCTATTTGCATCTGAAGCTTTGAGGAATGCAAATAAAGTTCAAAAAAGACTTGGTCAATTGCTTACCAGGCTCTTGATTGTGGTTTTTGTGAAATTTTCCATCCAGCTGGTTGCATCAATTTTTATTCCAACAACTAACAAGAAATACATGAAAGTCTTTTTTAGTAAGATGAAAGAAAAAAAAAAAAAAGGTAACTGTATAATCCTAAAAAGGGGGAGAAATTATAATGACATCTAAATCATTGAACTGGAGAAAGATAAAATACGAGTTTTGTTCAGTTGTCCAATCACCAACATGGTTCATGAGACTAATAAATTAAACACTTACTCAAATGCAAACAGATTTCCACTAGAAAGATTAAAACTGTCTGAGAGAAAATAATGTTATTATAAAGTGAAGTTCCTTTGAAATTGCAATTAAATTTCCAATTCACTGTTGAGCAACAACTAAATAACTGAAGTACTTTGAATTTCAGCATCACTCTATCTTACCTGCTGGCTTCAGAAGCTTCCCATCAACTTCTATTTCCACAGCCTTGCTTACCATAATACCTGATTCATAGCTATTGGCACCACTTTCTGACAGTATAGAAGAGAAAAAAAAGCAAACAAAAATAAAGTTAGGATGGATGACATAAAAGCCTCTTCCTCTGAAATTTAAATCTATTATTCAAATACCAGAATGGTTTTAAAAAATCTGTGTCCAAAAGCACTGACCCAGCTGTAGTACACATTTATCACCTGTGATAGCTCAGATCACTAGCACTGGCATGATTAAGAAGTATTTGTGCTTACTTTTCTTCTTTTTGTTCCCCATTTGACTGCTTCATAAAGTTACTGCAGCCTTTTCTTCTGCAAACAGAGCCACAAATACCTGTACACATGTGAGCAGCTCTGTTAAAACCAAGATCAGAGCCAAAGATTTTGTCCTGATGTTGTCTGTGCATTTTTCAGTGCAGGGTATACTGACACCACCCACGAATGCAGAGTTTCTGCTCTGACAGACTACAACCTGTTTTCAACACTGCTTAGTATGAAAAGGCAAGTTAAAAAGTACATTCCCCAGAGCGGTTTGAGGAGCGACAAAGGCTTCAGAGAACTTTTTGAATTACCATCTTTACATTTTACTGAGAAAAAAATTCAATAAATAATTATGAAAGAACAGCAATGAAGGATCCCTTATGTTTAAGAGAGGAGTATGCCATTTGTGGCAGCACCTGCTTTTCTACAAACTTGAGAAGGTTGATGTTGCTCATACCAATAATGAGCATTTGCTATTGTGCTTATATAGGTTTGAAATGTCACAATATCTCAGACCAACTGGTTCTGGTGAATAAGTGCAATTGTAAATAGAATTCAAAAGCGAAGTTTAGGTAGTGGTGAAGTGGATGAAGTAATGGCCTCTGCACCCTTATGCCTGGTCCCCCAAATCAGTGCTGGGAGTGCTGAACAGCATACAGAACTCAGATCTGTAAAAACTTCAGGTAGAGTTATTGTCTATGAGTGCAATTTTATTTAACTTTCTGTTAAAATAATTCTGCCAAAGTATCTCTGTAAAAAATGTTTCAATACACTAAATGGACACCAGTACTCTGCATATTTCCACTTAGGTTGATTCTGAGCACACAGGGCCTCCAGAGTAGCTGACAAATTATGATGACCTTGTTTAATGCGTCCTAGCTTTTCTTTAAAAATGGGTATTATCCCAAGATTTCTCTCAGTATGAAGTATCATACTTGCATCTTTTGCCAGTGACCCCACCTGGTATGGGAAATTCCCCCTCATATTGGACTAGGCAGCTTTGACATTTCTAAACTGTGATGACTTACTGTTGTAGTATGGAGCTGTGAAAATATAGTTGTCATTATCTAAACTCCTCTTATAGAAGCTGACTTCATAAGTTTCAGCATTTTCCAACCAATCTTCTCCTGCCCTAAATTAAAAAAAAAAAAAAAAAAAAAAAAAAAAATGGATCAAAAAAGGATCAGTTTAGAGTCTCATTAAAGCTGTGCTGCTGATTGCTTTCTTTCAGTGTTTCACAGTTGGAAAAAATGTGAAGAAAAGATTCATTCTTATAGTCCTCAGGCTCTGTCAGTTTTCACTGGTTAAAAGCCAGGTTGTAATCATTAGAAAAAACCAAACAGACAAATGCTGGGGAAAAAAAGAATTAGTATTCTTGGAAAAGCACTAATTTAGTCTCATCACTTTTAGATCTGTTGTGACAAACACAACTACAACACTACTTACAACAAAATCTAAACGAACCTTTACAGCACATGCTATGCTTTAAGCTTAATCCTAAAAGATTTAATATCATTAATAATTCCCAAATAAGAAAGAAATTCACTTGGGGAGTAATAATCATTTGCATTTTCACATTTTGGGGAAACACAGAATAACCTAAGAAAATAGATACATTTGCCATTTACCAGAAAGTTTGTACTGGTGCCCTCACTATTCCCAGTCAGTCGTGAGGCCTGTCTAGTTTATTGTATGTCAGATTTCACATTCCCTTTTTGTCCTCGGATAATGACACATTTTTCTCTCTAGAAGTCCCTGGAACTTTAAGTCTGATCTTAGTCTAAAAAAAAAATTAAATAAATCACCCACTGCTTTCCAGTACTTGCAGCCTGACAAACAACTGAATACTTGGGAGTAATTAGGAATTAGCATTGCCCCACTGCCACTACAAAGGCATTGCTTTTATGGCTACTCTACACTGATTACAAACTTGGATTACAAGAGCCTGTCATGAAAATAATGGGACAGATTAGTTTCAAACACTGCACAAGTGATATTCCAATAATTTCATAGCTATCAGTACAGATTAGACTCTAGGAGACTAAAGCTTTTCCTTCAATAAAGCCACTCTTTAACATCCCACCCTTTCAGGCTTCAGAATTATTATATTATACTATTTTGTAATAATTCTTACCTTTTGGGGAACACTCTAGTGATTCCACCATCTGTAACAACAAATTGTGCAACAACTCCATCACTGTAAATAAAAATAAGATTTAAAATGAAAACTAACTGAAATTCTGACAAATTCCTAAGCCAAGGGTTTCCATTAAAGTGCATAGCTGTGAATAAATACCTATTCTCTGTAGCACTAACTGCATATCTGTATACACACAGATGTATAAGATTTTGTTTTCAAACTCTGCAATGCATAAAAAAATCACAGTCAACAAAAGGAATACTTACAGAGACAGTTTATTCCAATGATTTTGGGCAAGATCATTTGTAAGTCCTGCATCCAGCAAAACTCTAAGGACCATATCAATATTACCTGTTAAAAGAGTTAAAATGTAAGTCATCTGAAACCATATGAAATGGAGTTTCAATAAAAACCTAAAATGAAATTCTGAGTTGTTCAAGGTGCTCCAGCCACAAAAATTGTGGTTGTTAACATTAGAAATTCTGCCTAACTTCAAATTATGTTATGTAATTAGAGTCAAATAGATGCTCTCACACTGTTGAGTTCATTCAAACATTTTCTTTGTAATAATTTTTCTTTCTATCCCTGTGTCGCAGGAACAAGGAAGTTAATAAGGGTAGAGGCCCCAGTTTTGCAAAGCTCCTAAATCTGAAAATTAACCTATTTTTAAAGCATGTGTCCATTAAAACACTTTTTATCTCAGTCAATGCAAGCAAACAACAATTCCTAATGAAATTCAACTACATTATAAACATATTTAGACTGATTAAGTGCCAGCTCGCAAATAAAACACATTTGTCATCTGAAAATGGATGCAGGGAAATAAACTAATTTTGAATCAGTAGCTTATACAGAGATGCCATGCTTAAATCTCTTTGAAAATATGATTTGAAGTCAGTGCTTCTCAACCATCCTTTTCAGTAACACTTTAGAAGAGTTACTAAAGATTATTTCAGTGTGGGGATTTTATTTGTCATTCCTTTTGAAAAAGCATTTTTAGCTGAGATAATTTATATGGCCACTCAGTACTTTAGTTAACACTGTTTATTTATTAAAGAGACTATTTTTAAACTAACTTAACTATTAGGAAAAAAAAGAAGGAAAAAAATCACTGCATATTCCAAACTGAAATACAGCAACAAGTAAATAACATTTTGGAATAAATGCTTACTGTAAGCACTACTGTATCTACAATATCACTAAATGTGTCCTCAGCATTTGCTCGTAGTGAATATTACACAAGTATTTTCATTTTTTTGTTATTTTTTATTAACTTATCATTAATTGCTTTAATCACTGGAGGTGAATGTTTTCATTTCCATCACTGAGTCAAGGTAATCAAATAAAATTTCAGTCAGCAACGTGTCAATGAATAAGATCACTCTATTAAAAGAACACAAAACATCCACACATGCACACAAAAATATCCTTTTGTGAGAAGATATCATATCTAAGTGGACATTCCTTTAATTACATGGTCTAAGAGAGAGATTCTTTCTGAATTGATCAGCTATCCCTGACAGCATGTCAAAAAGACTTGAGAAAAGCAAGACAACAACAAAAAGGTTATTCAGAGTATTTATAAATTATTAATAATGATAAACAGATGTCCAAATCCAAACGCTGATTTATTTTTTTTTTTATTGAGAGGAAGGCTTTAACACCTTACTGATAATAATAACTCTTCATTTATTCTATACAGAGGTTAAGGCCCAATCTCAAAATATGAATTAGTCCCTTCCCCAAGCCCAGTGCTCACCACTGCAGCAGTTCCCTGGATCTGGGGTCTTAAGCTATTCAAGCCCAAGTGAGATCTTTCTAACCAATTTGTGAACCAGCAAAACATCTCCCTTTTCTTTTATCCTTGTTCTTGGTTATTTCTGTCTTGGACTTCTTTTCTTTACTTATTTTGGAATTAAATGACAAGAAAGCAGGTTGAAGAATTCATTACGAGGTTTTGGTCTGTTTGAGACTTTGGCTGCTACACTCAAGTGAAAAAATATAAGCTCAAAAGTATTTGGAGTGTATTAAAATGAACCAGTTGTTATTTGATGCTTGAGCAAAATGATGAGAGGAATTATAGAAAGCGCAGGATGCATAATGCACTACATACATTCTTAAATAAAGCCATAAACTTGAAAACTAATTTTACACCCTTTACCTTGGATAAAAAATCCCGACACTAGATATATTTCTACTCAAAAAAAAAAAAAACAACAAACCCACAAAATTTGAGCATGAACTGTCATCCATGAGAAGGTGTTTTCCTAAGGAAAAAAAATCAGTGAGGTGAGGAATGTACTTACATGATGGACTGCTTGGAGTATTTCTGTCAATAAAGTCATTGAAGTTTAATAGAAATTCAGTGTTGTTTTCTGATTTTTTTACATCATTACAGTATTCTCTGAAAAACAACAAAACTTCTCAGTCTTCTCATACCTTTTTTCTTGTGCTACTAAAGCAGACAATTTAGAAGTCCAAGCAGGCTTGTACAGCTATTATGAAGTAGCTGGAACTACAGTGTCAATTGACTGCCATGATCAGTATTTAATGATTACCATATCAATTATTGCAGTTATCTACAGGAAATAAGGTGTTCAAATGCCTGCCTAAGCATTTGTTAAGATTTGGATTGTAGGAAAACTGCATGCATGAAATAGGGCATAGATTCCCAGAATTAAAAAAAAAAAAAAAAAAAAAAAAAAAAAAAAAAAAAAAAAGAGGAGTAGCATAGGACATGTTAGGAGATCATAGTCTTTACACTTAAAATATGCCCAGGGAATTTTAAATTGCTCCTGGGTTAAACTGTACTGGAAAGTACCTGGACTGGTGGTGAAACAGCCACCCCATGCTCAACTAGGGCTAGATTTATAGGGCAAAGTCCTATCTTCTGAGAAGCTTTAAATGCAATTGTATTAGGGTACAAACCACATGAACATATAAACACTCTTTGTTTTGACATCTGCAAAACAGATAAACAGTAAACTCCTGTCCCTTATATAATGTGATGAAGCCATGTATCATTGGGCAATTCACTGAATGAAAGGAAGCAAATTCAAAGTCACTGGGCATTTTGGAGGCAAATATTATATGATGAGTGGCATCAAACAACTTTAATTAAAATGTAAAGAGTGTTTAGCAGTAAAGAAGGGGGCTCACTTTTTAAAATGACCTTTTATATTAATTTAATTTTACAGACAAAAGAAGCCTGTTCAAGAATTTCATATCTTATGATATCTTATTACCCTTTATTTACCTTACCATAATCCAGAAATACCACAGACAGATTTTACCTCACTATACCAATATTCATATTTAAGCAGAGCTACATATCAATCAGAATTTGTCCATGCAGCACAGTAAGTGAATTGCTGGAAGCTGCTAATTGGTACAATTAATTCTCAATAACTTCAGTCTTTTAGAAAAATTAAATTAAACACATAAGCTAGAATACATTTTAATATAGAAAGCTTTACATAAATCAATTTAGAAATTGAAATCAATCTATTAATTTAAATATAAAAGTATACAGAAAATTATCAGGAAAAAAAGAATGTAATAATTCTCAATTGATCCTAATTGTACAGCATTTCCTATATTTATCATAACCATCTTTTTGATGAACTAAATTTTTAGGAAGTCTTTATCACACCAGGTTTCCCTTGCAAATGTAATTTTAAAAGGGAAACAAGAACTGCAGAATTACACATAAAAAACCTCAGGGAACTAATACAATTAATAAATTTGAATGACTTAGTAATTTTTTTATGTTCAATTAATTGAAAATTAACTAATACTTAAGTAATAGAGAGCTTTGAAACCTTTTGTCTTGAACTTGGGAAACATGTTGTGGTAAGTATTATGAAACCTATTTTATAAATAGCTGTAAAGTCTTAGAAGTCAGAACCACAAGAGATGCCCAGACATGAATTAGTTTTCCATTAAAATATCAATATTGGTTTTACAGCCCTCTGAATAATATGAGCAGAAATCCGAGCCTGCACATGTTATTTACATTTCACCATGAAAAAGATTGATAATTTTTTTTACCAAATGAAGCTTTATTGGTCAAATCTGTATTTTCCATGTGCCAATAACCAGATCAGATGCTGAAATAACACTTATAACAGGGAGATCAACCAACCTTGGTGCTAAAAACGTATAGCCAGCTTCATCAAAATGATCAAACTTCAGTGATTCTGTAACTAAAAAGATGAAGAGTAAACATCAAGTAAATAAACTGGAATTTTTGCCAAAGTTTCTCTTCTTAAACTATTTGGCTAACTTTTGCATGCATCTATGAATTTAGAAAGAAATGTTTGACACATTTTCCCCAATGAATTTTATGCTTCTCAGTATTTCACAACTTAGGAAGAAATCACTTGATTATTATATACAACATACAACTGGCAACAGTAAGATAATATCCAATAATTTATTTAAAGTAGACATTTAATTATCATAGCAACATGAAAACAAATGAGAGATTTTCACTAGAAGTAAACTCTGATGCAAACAAATATTTGTGAAGCTGCGTTGTTAGAACATGAAGAAAAATGCTCCTAATATTTTCTGCAATAAAATTTTAAAAACCCATCCTACTGAAAAATCCTACTTAAAAAAATGGCTTTAATGGCTGATATCACTGAACACTGATAGGAGCAGACAAAGAAGGATTAGAGATTAGCAACATATTGAAATGTGCATGAAAACAGAAAAATACTTCACTTTTGATTTTCCCTTTCTATTGCTATGGTACCCAATGATCATGAAGAAAATCCTGAGATGAGGAATACAGAGGAGAATATCCAATAGGAATAGAAATACAAGTGAAAAATATCAACTGCAGTAAACAGAAGGAAATTGAGCAACAAGAATATACTTGCCCGTTTCGGATATCACTATCCATCAGAAAGAGAAAGCAGGGAAACAGAAAAAAAACAGGGTAAAGCACAAGGGGTCACAAACCAATATTTTATTCAAACAGCCCCTTGAATAAAAATATTGTACATAGATTCAAAGGTTCAATTTACACACAGCTGTAGTCTGGAAAAAGAAAGACAAACATCTCTGAAGACTGAAGAATAGGTTCTTCTCAGTTATTTCTCAGTACCTTCTATACACTGTGGCTATTTCAAGGGTCTGTCTTGCAGGTTTTATTGACATAAGTACAAAACCAGATGATCTAATCCATCAAGAAAATCATACCCTCTACTTAAAATTTTAATTTTAATGTACACAGTATAGGGAAAAGTTAGAAAATAAATCACTGATTATTAAAATTTTCTGTATTATCCTTCATATGTGGGAACAACAGTAGAGAAGAGCGAAGCAGTGCTAACCAAGTTTTCTCTAAAATATTAGTATCTATGCCTCTCTGAGATTTTTTTGTGTTTTTCAAACTTTCTATTTAACTACATACTTGTTCTAAACTTATCATAACATCTGGATAAAGTTAAAAGGCTGTGATTGGTTTTATTTTGTGTACTACCTAGACTACACTTAAGCTACACCTAATAAACAAAAAACCTTTGAATATTGACAAGTATAATAACCAACTATCACTTTGGAACCTTTAAATGGTTTGAAATCAGTCTAATCTAAAAATACAATGCAAACATCCACTAAAACTATTTGTAAAATGCAAAATAAAAACCTAACTGCAACCCAAACCAAACAGGGCTTTCACATTGTTCTACCAGAGATCATTTGCTAAATATTATACTGTAACTAAAATAAAATTAAAAAAAAAATAAAAAAGGAAGAAAGGAAAAAAGGAAGAAAGGAAAAAAGGAAGAAAGGAAAAAAGGAAAAAAGGAAAAAAGCTCTACTCTTACAGTCTATATCACTATCTTTTGCTAACAGAATGAAATAAATAGTATCCAGACTCTTAAAATGACAGCAATAGAGGATACACAAAGCAATGATTCTATAGGCACAGAGCAAGGGGTAGGGATTGTCAGTGGAACTGACATGTTCTGCACATATTCTATTTTTATAGAATATTTCTCACACCTCAGATGTTACAACGGGTTAGAATCATTGCTGAAGATTTTGGGTACATCACGATAACATCAGTGAATTCCACCATATCTATGGATTTCAAACATTGCTTTGTTAAGTGAATCTGAGACTTGGCAATACCAGACAAAACCAGGGAATGTTTACAGTACTTACATCTGGCTTGAACTATCGGTTCATCTATTTTGGCTTTAATATAATAAAAGCTGTATGATGGTAACACCAGTGCCAAACTGCAACAGAAATGAGACGAGTAAAGCAATTATGTTATTTGCAGCAGTTTCCCAGCTTTAGCTTCTTCATGTTTTGAAAGTAATTAACAATTTTGGAATTTGGACTGTCACGAGATGAAGCAGGCACATAGTGATATACCAGCTTCACACTTAGTTACAGACACAGGTACATTTATGCCTGTCCTGAGGGTCCCTGTGTTTATTTTGATTCTTATTTACACTTTTAAACACAAATGCACTTTTTTAGCAGATAAGCAAGGAATTTCCAAATAATAGCACATAAAAAACCCCACTATTTTTGTATCTTCCTCTGACACATTTAACATCCCAATATAACAAACATGTCATGGTGATCACCAACTGCAAAAATATCACTTAGTACTGGGCTGATTTGCATACATCATATAATAAGAGACTCTCGCTAATAAAACAAGGATCAGTATTCTCCAGGAAATGCATCTGACAATACTTGCATTCATATTACCTTCAGGATCCAAAAAAAAAATGTTTTCTTTGATCATGCAGTCACCACTAACAACTACTGAACATGACTACGCAATATTTTAAGATTTTCAGAGCATTTGCAACATTTTCTTTTATACGATACCTATTTTTGTTCAAAATATGTAGGAATTCTTTTTGCGGCTAAATTCCACAAATATGTGGAAGAGTTCAGTTCTAAAAATGTATGTAAAGGACCGGAGGGATGAGTAATCATTAAATAGGCATCATCAACTCCCAAGTAGCATTCTTAATTTTTACACCTAGACTTCATCCATGCAGAACTGCAACAGCTCCTAATGAAGAGATGCTGAAATTAACATTAAAAATGTTGTACAGTTGAGCCATGAAATGAACTGACCTTTAATGACACAATTGCCATTTATACAGAATATGAGTGAGATTACTGAATATTTAGTAATAGCCTTCTACCAATTCTCCTCCAGGGAAATCAGTGGCAGTTTACCTGTCATTAACAGTTACTGCTAGCAGAAATTGCTAATTAAAATCTATAATTTTATGTTTAATAGGTTTTCTGCAAGGATACTCTGAGGATTTATTGCTGTATCTCATGCCAGGAAGCTCAGACAGAATTAAGAAGTCATGTAAACCAAATGTATTTCTCCAGTGATTGCCAGATGGCAGTCTGATAAAAACTTCCTTTTCTTACAGAGTATAAAGACAGAGGCAGAAAAATGGGAGAGTGAATAGAAGAAGATCCTAGGTTTATGTTCTGCTGCTAAAACAACATGGTTTGGTTTGACACCCAAATGAATGTTTGCATTCTCAGTGACTCTAGGCCTGTGCAGAAGACAACAGAAACTGGGATCCAACTTGCTTGAGGACTACTGTAATTCACCATAGCAGAAATACCATTTTGGTCAAAATTTGACTCAATATTTATGCCATGTAGTTTTGAACTAGAGTAGTTTAACTTTCCTAAGACTTGGAAAACTTTTACTTGCTTTGGGTCATGTTAAGGAACGTTTCACCATGCCTTCTAATGTTACAATGCCGTGTGCTGAAATGAATTTGAAATAATATAGACACCAGTGTCACCTTAGCTAGTGTAGAAAATGTAATACTAAAAATATGAAATAAAATTAACCAAAAGGACACTTAAATAAACAGAGGAAGTCAACATACAGAAATGAGTTACCTGTAATCAGTGCCGTTCACAGCAGTCCACGTATACGTTCTGTTTCCTTTATCAATATACCTCTACAAAGAGATATTGGTGAAAAATTAAATTATTAAATTAAGGAGCTTCAATAACTGTGCCTTTTCTTTGAGAAGTACTGTGTAACATCAAGTACCAATCTGATGGGATTTCCATTTATTATTTTGCTAAAATAACGGGTTGAGCTGCAACTTCTTTCTTAAATACTTTCTAAACTTACATTTTGCAAAAGAATCAACCATGTAATTTTTATTGAACATTAGCAAAATTTAAATTTAAATCAAATCAGACAAACTTGACCTATATATGCAAACTTTTATTTCTATGATTTAAATTTGATAAAAAAAGCTTTCTCTTTCATGGATCATTTTGCAGTTAAACTACGAAAAGATAATAACCAAATGAACAAAAAAACTCAGTTACAAAAAAAAAAAACCTTGGTAGGTAAGTATTTTAAAATAAAGACACCCAGAGCCTATCCTTTCAGGTCACAGCATCACTGGCTTAATTCATTTAAATTTGAATCATAACTATGGACATAACCTGGTAATTCTGATTGTATAGACACCCCCTGCTAAACATAACATATGTTTCTAATCTCATTATGAAGGTCTTGAATTTGGAAAAAACAATAGCATTTAAATAAATGGGATTTTTTTAAATAACAATACATTACCATTTGTTTTCTTGTGATACAAAAAATAGCATAATAGGCATAGTCCCACAGTTCCCCATAGATTTAATCATGAATCCACCTGGCTGACATAGTTTTACTGTTTTCCACTTTAAAAACTCTAAGATTATGCCAGCTGCAATGTATTATTACTTTGCAATCAAATCTTTGTAAGTATGACAGCAATGAAGACTGTAGAGTTGTTGCTGTGCAACATTGCAAACACTGGTGAAAGGTACCACAGGTATAGCTCTAGGTTCATTCTTTCCCTGTGGGAAAAGGATAGTGGGAAAATGGCCATGGCTGTGGAAAAGAGGTGATTCATATGACATTAATAAATTGAAACCTTCTCATTACCTGGCTGCTGCTTTTCAGTACAGCATGACAGTATAAATAATTTAAAAGTAATTTTTGAAAGAAAATGAAAAATAGATAAAAGAAAACCGGAAAGAAGATACATATAACAGTGTCTAGTACCTTGATATATTTTATATTTAAGGTAAAAAGATGGCTGAAGAGATTCCTATTGATTTCTATCATCTCGAATATAAATTCCTATTTATACTTAATGTATACTTCAGGCTAAAATTAGCCACTTGAACCTAGTGCTGGCAGTCCCTCCAAATCAGGCACAGAGTCATGGTCACACATGTGTACAAGAGAAAAGCAGTGCCCAAGGTGGGAGTGGAGAGAAGAGAAGAACTGGGCTGTAATTAAATCTTTTTGCCACCAGCATTGTCAGAATCCTTGAAAGCAAATTGGCTGAAAGCTCCCTTCAAAGATAACCCAGCAGATAACACATCCTCATACCTCAGCGCCCATTTACCTTTGCCTAATTCCTCAGTGGGCTGGCTAAGTCCATCTTACCCCCAGCTGATCACTGCCAAAGAGCTCACACACATTATTACAGCTTTTGTGACCCTTCAGTTTTCACTACTGCCCACCCCGGCTGCCAAATGTGGCAATGCTTTTGTTCCTATGGCATCTTCTCTGTGACTTGGAAAGCGCCTGAGGCCTTGGAGACTCCAGTGCACCCCACCCACACTTGCTACAAGTCCAGTCTCTATGCTGTAGTATGAAGTCATCTCCCAAGACACTGCTGGGGCCAGCTGCAACACAAAAGGAAAGCGATGCAAACTTAAACCAAAAAGCAAAACAAAAAGAACATAAATTTTAAGCCCGAAGACTGCAACTGTCAGTTCAGAGCAGCCGACCACATCAGCCCTTTTTATAAGAAAATATATGAAGCTATCAAGTGCTAAGTGATGCATGGCTCATGCGTGGCCGTGGTTTAAAGCAGCTTTTTTCTGGTTCTAGCAGCCTGGAGCTGGGAGTGAGCAATGGCTGGAAGCAGTCATCATAGCCAGCCAGCTCTGGCTGCTCCTTTCTTCTCTCAGAGAGGTCTGGGTAAAGGAAGAAATCTTGGGCTATGGTTGCAAGGAAGGTGAGGATAATTAATTTCATTGGCATTGAAACATCTGGGATCAAAGGCTTGCGGTATTTTATTCCAACACAGATTGTGGTCTGGGCCGTGTGGAACTGGCACATTCTCATGCACCCAGGGATGTCACATCCTCCCTCCTGCCCAGATATTGTAACTGACTTCAGCATTTGCAATACTTCCCTCCCTCTTTCTTTGGGCAAAGAGTTGCAGGACCAACTGTTTCAGGTCTTTTGTAGCACAGAGTCTGAGAAATGTACAAACAGCCTGAAATCTCTTCAACATTTTGTCATTATTCCAATTTCTTGTACAACCCTTATCGTGTAACTGTATTTTTGTGACCTTCTAACCCTCCCTCTTCTAACCACCTACACAGAGCCTTTTTCATCCACAGATCTAGAAAGGCACTCTTTAAACAAAACAACATAAATCTGAGACTGTCCCAGCATGGAGTCTCTTCCTTCAGTAGCAGTTTAGCCTCAAATCAGATGCCAGCAGGACTTCGAACTCTCTGACAATGGGTCAGGAATGACCCAGTTTCCCTTCAGGGAACAGACTGGTGGCAACCTAAACAGCATGGGTTCCTTGACACAGGTGAGGGGACAGAACTGACATCCACTGGGGCTCAGCCTCTCTGCCCCAGAAAACACCTATTCATGCATCATTCTCCAAGAGTGGAACCACGCAGGAAAAAACACAGTTTTTTTGTACAGCAGGATTTACCCAGAGAGGGTAAAGCAGCATTGTAAAGCTTGGGTTTAGCATTTTACTGTGAGAAAGCATATAACAGGAAAGGAGGCAAGGGCACTGCTGATACAGGTCTCTAGAAGAATATGGGAAGAGGGGAAAGCGAGTATGAATCAAATGCAAACAATTCTAAGTATTTTTATAGTGAGCTTATATATATGGGTCGTGCAGTGTATGCTAAGTCATCAAATTAGATATCTTCAAGCTGATCTATGTCCAGAAAAAAAGAGTTTCAAACAGCTGTTGTGGAGCTGTAACTGTGGGGCATACTCTGGCCAGAACTCCTTACACACACCAGTCATGATTTCCTCTCACTGAGGTCCCCAAGAAGTAGAGCACCTGTGTAATGACCCATATCATGTTTGAGTATTTCCTACTGCTAGGAAACATGTCTGGTTATTAGAGAAAACAGTAGCAATGTTTATTAGGAATAAGTATTTTGGACAAGAAAATAAAGAACTCAACAAGCTGTTCAGAAAGTACATGATATAACTGTAAGATGAATTTGCTTATCCCAAAGAGTCTTCATTTATGGCATAAACATGTTACTTTATTATTTTTCCTCACAACTTTCTTCCCATTCAACCACAATATAAACTACCAAAGCCACCCTCACACATCTCCGCAAGCAAATTAAGCACTTTGTTTTGGAAATCATGCACAGAAGTAGGCTGGGTCCATTTCCTGTTGAACAGAGTGTAAGACCTCATCAACAACTGCCTGATTAATGATGCACCAAAGAAACCAAGAAACAAAACAATTCTTTTTTTCCTAAGTACATATTTTCTTTTTTTTATTTTTTTTTACTATAAGACAGTAAAACTAGGAAATCTAGAGGGGAAAAAATGGTACAAATTGTCATTAAAAAATAAACATCGCAGCATTTTACCCTTTCACATTATTTTTCTGGTTTGGTTTATTCCTGTAAATGTAACTCTTTGGGTTCTTCTCTTACCTCATCTTGGGACTTGACCAGTGTTTCAAATGTTTTTTCTCCACTTTCTCCATCTATCATTTTTTTCCGAATCTATTGGCAAATAAGAAAAGAAAAAAGTGAAATAAAAGAAATGAAGAAAGTGTAGGTGTTGCGTGTAACATGAATAATGATCAAAATATTTCTTAAAAATACAAGAAAATGTTAATACAAATGAAAGTCACAACTCTTAAACAGAAGTTTTGTTTAAAATGTTCAGATTTTTTGAAATTAGAAGTTGTTTTATGGAAGTATATACTGAATCAGTAGAGTTATGAAGCAACAATTCTGGTATACTTTGAATAGCAAAAGCATGCCATAAAGCTCCCTGATACTGGGCACTGACAGAGAGAGAATATATTCTGTGTGTATGAAAAGGAGTTTTGTCAAGCATTTCTTGTGCCTCCCAGCACATCTGTGTGACTCAGGTAGTGTCAGTGATCCACAGAAACAGTTTTGTACCAGCCCAAGAGTAACTCCCCTCTGAAACAGTAATCAAACTTAAGGCAAAATTAAACAGATACTAAGACAGGCTGATTACAGTCAGTATAAAAGAACAATTTCAGTGAAGAACTATGTTAAAAACGTAAAGTGTTTAAAAGCCTTTTATTTGATTTCAGGAAACTCACTGCTTATTTTAAGCAGTCATCATTTTTGAATATATAACAAAATCAGTAACTGAAAAATATACAGAGGAATTAATTTGTTGTCTACATTGAACTTTGTTTCTCAGTTCTCCTTCTTGACAGAGGAATAATCTTGCATTAATAAGAGATAGGGATATAGTTTTAAAATATTTCAGGTAATAGTTTAATATTCTATTAAAAAGTGTTCTGTTTTGAATTTTTTTTTCTAGCTTCCTTCTCAGGAATTGTTACTTCATGAAGAATTTAAGTAGCAATTATGGTGTTTTTTAAAATGAGAAGAATATAATACATTTCCCTTGCTTATAAAAATGGTGTGATTTAATTCATCTAAATATAACTTCATGTCCATAAAGTCATCATCTTAACAAATTTAAAATTCAGATTTATATTGAAATAGGTTCCCATTCAAAATCTAGAACATTTATTGCTTTGCAGTTATTATATGGTGAAATACTAGCAGCAACAGGCACTAAGAAACCAGGTAATCTCACCTCAACTTTAATGTCATTTTCCAATTCAGCATCTAGAAAATCCAGCGTAACAGGTTCCTGGGATTTAGGATTCTGAAGCAGAAGATATTAAATGATCAAATAATAAAGACAGAGTACTGTAATACTACAAACCACTCTAATCCCTTCATTTCAAATTAGCCTACTTTACTGGGTTTACTTACCCATCTATTTTAATCTCTTGCAGCATTACCAGTGGCCCTTTCTGATTTATTTTATTTTGTTGGATAGTGAGGTTAATTGGGTCAGTGAAAATCTCATCAATACTAATTGCCAATGTCTGTCCACAGCCTGTCATGTATGGGGCTTGTGCTGAGGTGCTGCTTCTCCTTCTCCTGGTATGTCACAGACTATACTGGTTTGGGAGGAATCAAAGCAATCAGAGGAAGCAGAGGGTATGAACCTCTCTCTAGATGTCCTGCCTTCAAGTAGGGAGAGAGAAATCTGGGAGAGTTTTCTGCCCAATCAGTAAGGTGGGCAAATCTACTCTGAAATTTTACCAAGAGCAGACAACAGACTTGCTGATATGAGGGGGGATTGGACCATGGTTCAAGAGTCCAAAAAGCAGCAATTACAGCAAATTATTTGGGTTTTATAAAAAATAAACCTCACTTTTATTGTCAGCTTTACAGGCCTTCCCTGAACACCTTGGAGTTTCAAAAACACTCCTCTTGACATCAGTGCCGTTCTCTCAGTTTAGAAGATGGAAACCTGTAGCACAGAAATACTGAAACCCAAGCTTCCAGACCTAAGGAGCATTGATGATGTCAACCCTCAACTATGGAGCACAGAGAACTTTGGTAACCTACATCTGTAATAACCCTGGCCCCACAGGAGTGCTGGAAGTCCACTGTAGCTCTGCTGAACTAGTTCAGACCACCCTGCAGCCTCTGCTCCTTTCTCAATTGCATTTACTTGGCCACAGCCATCTTCCATATGAATTGGGAATCCAGCTCTTTTCCTGGCAATTTTGCCCAAGCCCCATTGATATTATATTGTGTGTGGTGTAAAAATCATCCATCCTCATCACCCAGTAGTTATTTCATGCACCCCCTAAAACAAAGTGCATTTCTTTAGAGAAAGGAGTATGGGGGATATAAAAAAAGGGATTTCAGCAATTCTCCCATACTAACAAATACAGGGTAGACAAAAGTCCATTCCTTCAAAATTACAGTTATATTACTCCTATCCTAGCATTCCCTGGCAAAGTTAAATTACAAATGTACAAATGACTGCTCTATCAAGGAATGCAAAAGCATGATTCATCACAATTCATGTATGTACTGGATGAAAGCAGTATCCTGAACAGCCGGTAAAAATGCCTTCATTCCGGAGTACTAAGACATTAAGAGTAACTCTTATTTTCAAGTTTGTAATATAGAATAGTTCCAGAAGACAAAAGATTATTTTTTCCTTTTCTTGAGGACAAAATGTATGTATCTCTGGCTATATGGAATAATTCTTGTTCTTAACAAGACTTGCTGTCTGCTAAGAAAAAAACCCATAAATTTATTCTCAGGAACAGAATATGTACTAAAAAGATTGTAGGTAAAGATTCTGGGTACTTCTTTAAAATATTTACTGAAAACTTCAAGAATTTTTTTGCATTTCTATTTACATATAAATAAAACTAGCAACTTCCATAAAATGGCATTAACATATGCTCTGCACTAATTCAAAATTATTCAATTATTGCTGTGCAATTGCTTTTCCCTCCCAACAAATCCACACTCTCAAAATAAATAACAAAAGGTTAAATGTAAAATGTAAAAAAAAAAAAAAAATTAAAAAGATACATATCTTACATGCAATGGATAATGAATAGCATGGTCAAACCCAAACAGCATGCATGAAGGCATTGGCATGGCAGAGGAGGCATTTATGAAGTTCACATTCCATTCCAACAAACAAAGGAACAGAGAAGAAAATAAGTGGTAAAAAAAAAAGAAAAAAAAAAAGCCATCACATCAAATCAAGGTCAATATTTATTTCAAATGATAACCTGGGCTAGTCATAGTCAAGGAGTCCCAAAGACAAAACAGCAAACTAACTTTAATCCTGTTAAAATTCAAGTACGCATTAACTATTTGTTCTTTTTAAAACTTACATAATTTCACATTTCTTATATAATACTTATTAATCACTTTTAATAGGAAAAAACCTAACCATCTAGAAATACATTCTGAGATGTGCCTGAGGCACAAAGACAACCACTAAAAATTAGAACAGAAAATTCCTACACTGGTGCTCTAAATGGAAAAACTATTTCCCCCTTATGCCTCTTTCCCCCAAGAAGGTTTTTATCAGTATTTGGGCTCCATAATTTTTATTTCCAAGGTTGCCATTTAGTAGAGTTTTTTCCAAGCCACGAAGAAACAAACTTACAGTTCAGTTTGCTCTTCTCTTTATCCAGTCATGGGTGTAACATGACTGGAATAAGCACACCACCACCACATTCACCAGCACAACTTAACAAAACAGAACAGAAGGAAATCACTAGCAATGAAGCATGCAAACAAAAGGGCTGCAATTCATTTTCAGCAGGAAAAATAAATGCAAGAATCTATAATTTCAATGACAACTCATGAAGGAAACAAACAAAGAAAGAACTGGTGCAGCAACACACTTAAAAAAATAGTTAAATAAAATTGTTGTTGTGTGTATTGGGAGGTCAGTACTCTCACAAATTCTATGGATGATCTTTGCTGTGTTGCAGGAGCCTAGTTCCTGCTCATACTTGCAGTACTAATGAAGACAAAGGATCTTAGACTTTTAAAAGAAATGATGGGAAAAAGTCAGAAAAATCCTGGGCCTCAGACATAAACTCAGGAGCATCTGGAGTGGATGGAAGCCCAGAGCTTTTCCAGGGCTGCACCTCCCTGGGCAGCAAGCAGTGCCAGGTAAAGCCAGCAGCAGCCAGACCACACCATGGCATGCTGAGGAGCCAGGTGTGCTAAGAAAACAGAGAGTTTTTATGATTCTGCACTGCTTTTTCCAGAGTCCAAACAAAAAAACCTCAGCCCCAAGGTGGCCTTCTGCATGTGTTATAAACACAGCCACAGACATTTGGTGAAATCACTGACTTGGATCAAGATTTTACACCATGTTTCACTGGTGTTGTTATGCAGGCCACAAGTTTTGCATTACACAATTCTATATGCGAAAGGAATCAAACTTGATATACTGTGTTTAAGCTTCCTAATTTTCTATTTACATGGTTAATCTAAACGATTTTTAAGTTTTCATTAAGTGTTTTTTTTCTCAGGAGTTGCATTACATAAGACTAGTTACTCTGTTCAGGTTAAGGGCAGTTAATTTTGTGCAGTTGTATCTGCTAAACTGAGAAAAAACCCATGTAAATAGCAGATAGAACATATTGCCTACTCTGACTTCCCCAGGAAAAAAAAAAAAAAAAAAAAAAAAAAAAACCAGGAAAAAAACCCCCAAAAACAAAACAAAACAAAACAAAAATAAACAAAAAACCCCCAAACAAACAAAACCAAAAACCAACCCACAAAAACCTGAACAACTCATGTTTTTTATGCTGAAGTTGTACGCTGCATACACTGTACAATAAAACTTGGCAATAAAGTCACAAGAATTATCTTCTGATCCTCTCTTGACTTTGGGTTTATGCAAGCAAAGCCAGCACAAGTAGTCTCTTTTTATTTCCAGGCTTCAAATTAATTTCAACATCTGAAGAAGAATTTTTACAGCATGACTCTAATTAGCACCTATTAGTAAAGCACCATAATTTAATGGAATGCCCTTCACTACAGCCAATAGCATGTTTTCTATTATTTAAACAGGAAAGGATGCAAGCTTCATGCTTTGGAAGCTGTTTGTCACAATAAACAGTTCTCTAGTTAGATTTTTCCTAGTAAGCAGGGCAGAAGCTTTCTAATTATATTTCCAGGTCTATGCATTCTAATGCACTAATCACCTCCATCCAAAGTTACCTGTACATTGGGTCTCCTTTTTCTCAATTTAACTTTTGGTATGCCCACACCAATTTGCTGAAGTAACAAAAAAGCAGTAATTTATATTTTTGTGCTATTAGTAAACAGACAACTTATAGAATGGAAGTATTTTCTAACATCTGTTGAGAACATCTCAACATCTGTGGTGCCCAGTGTATGTTTACTACTGCAAGCAGAGACTACCCCTCACCCTGATCACGAGTTCTGAGCTCTCTGCCAGAATTATACACAGGTTTTGGACAGGAAAACAAAAATCAGACATATGTTAATGAGAATAAAATTAACAGAGAGCTCTCTCTTCCACATACTCTGATGGAATAAAATATAGAATGAGAATAGCTCACTTTCTGTTTAGTTTTATACTTGATCTTAAACCCCAGCTCCTCTTAAATTTCTTAAATAACACTAAACAGTAAGAAAGAATATTTGGCCTCATTGAAGGCACATGGAGTTTTAGGACTATTATTAAATGGGGTTTGATCAGAACCATAGTAAAAATGAAGAGAAAGGTTCTAATATTTAGAATAGATTGAGAAATAGAACTATTTATTGTTTTCAAAATCTAATTAAGATCAAGCTTGTTAACACATACTTAATGGACTCACTTCAACGATTATGTTTATTTGGTGGTGCATCCACCTGTTCTCTCCCATAACAGTGGGAAAATTACATCCACATATGCAGACACACACAAAGAAAATTTGCAATAAAACATAAAATTAGACACTTTTTAAAAAATGAAACTAATAACACATGTAAGCTGTGTTTAAAACTATATTAAGCAGCAAATTAAAAAAAAAAGGATTTCTCATTATGCTTTGGCATAATTTTCACATAGTTCAGCAAATAAGAACATGATGGGAAAGTTTTAAATTATTTTAATACCTTTTGAACTTATTGTTTGTTAACTTTTCTAAATTGTGCAAACAACTTTACAAACTTCAAGACAATTTCTCAAAATATTGTGTTGAACCAGTTGTGATTTGAGGAAACAGAATTTCAGAAGGAAAGCAGAAGACACTCAAACGAAGGAAGCACTGAAGTCTAGGAAACCCTCACCTCTTCAAAGGTAAAGATGTAGTTTTGTTTTAGTTTACAACTATTGAGAAATTGCTGGCAAAGAGGGTTAAGATGTTGTTTGTTAATAAGTTAACAGCTACTGGGAGGTTCAACTAAAATTAACATGACATGTTAAAGAAAGTCCATGAATTCTAAATATATCTGTCTTTGTCATGTACCTTAGTTATTAACTGGAGTTCTTGTATCAGTCTGAATAGCATGCACCACTCCACACAAACTGGGAGTGAAAATCTACTCTGTGTAACTGTTATAAACAACAATAACAAAAATGATGCAAATGTTTAATATTACATTTAGACATTATTCTACAACATAAAAATTAGTGCTTAAAAAACAATCTGTTTTAAACATACTGTAAATCAAACTTTTGAGCTTTAAGGTAAAGCATCTCTGGACTTCCATATCCTTTTAAGAAAAAAAAAAAAACTACACAGAGAAACCATGACAATTAATAGCCTAATAATTCATCTCAGTTTGCCTAGATTTAGTTGGGATGACCTGAATTTTAACAAAGGTTTTTATTCTTCAATGTTGTGAGGCAACACTGCAGGATAACTGAACATGTGACATGAACAGAGTCCATATCCATCAGTTTCTCAAAAGATTAGGTTGAAAATAAGAAAACTGCATTGCTTTTTTTACAATACTCATGTGAATGAAAAGATAGTTCAATTTGCATACAAGGGAATGATAAATAGGCCAATCGCCATTCCCTAATTACTAATGACCTCTAATTAAGAAAAGATTGGGTCAGTAATGATCCGGATATTTGCCTCTGAAAAATTCACCAAGAAAAATCATCAAATCAAAACTTCAAATTTTTAAGAAATGAAAATCAAATGCAGATACCCAGAAACTGAAGTCCAGCTCAGTTATGAAGACTATATAAAAACCTTCTTTTCCATAGTTTTTCTTTTCATTTTCCAAGTGTCTTTCAAAATAAATCAAAAGGGATATCTCATTAATAGTTCCAGTCAAGATATTCTTTCTCTTCTTCAGAAGCACTTTTCTTCTTTCTTGTGTTACGCACTTGGCCGAAGACTTCAAATGTATTAATTACTGCACCAGGAAATTAACTCAAATATTCACAAAGCTGACTTCTCCCAGCTTAAAGATTAAATTAATCACTAAATTATGTAGATGAATTCTTAATTTCTTCTTTTGTCTTTGACAATTAAAAAAGTTATTTTAACTTTATCTTTTATATAATATAACCTTAAGAATTCAAGGGACAAAGTTCACTGAAAACATGGAATTGAATTATGAGAATTTTCAAGAAGTCCACAAAAGAGAAGATTGTTTCGTATGGAAAAGCCTTTCATTTAAACAAAGATCAAAGTTCTGATTTCAGAAAAAAAAAAAAAAATCATTCATTCATGTTGATATTAGGATTGTCCACAAGGTAAGGACTACTGTTAATGGATAAAGAGCCAAACTGAAATATTTGGTTTCTATTTTCCCAAAATTTGATGAAAGTTTTGTGCTAGTCATATCAAGAAAGAAGCTTCATGTTTTAACATGAAAGACCTTTCTGAAGTTAACTACTAAAAATCTAGTGTTCTGGGAAGAGGTGCTCAGCTAAATCCATCCCAACTCTGAGATCAGGTCTCAGCTCTGGTAAACAGAAAATAAGCAAATAAATAAATGCAAAAATAAAAGTAAAATACATTGTATTTTCCTCTGATTTCTTTGGTTTTGCAAGTATGAAAATTTCAAGGTTTTAAATGAGAAAGCATCACAAAAAAAAGTGCACAAAAACTCCTCACTTTGCTTAAAGATTCTTCACAATGATTATATTTTTTGCAATTATATTACATCTGTTTTCGGAATTATATTACATCTACCACTAGTTGTTTTTATATTAATATGTACATTAAAACACTTCACATATATAAATATGCATTCAAATTTTATGTATTTTTTATTTTATTAATAACTAAATTCAATACAAGCCAAAGCTGGTGAATTTGAATAAAGCCATATATATACCAGAGATTTTCCTAACACCCACAAAACAGAATTTTTACTATTGCTGTCTCGTACCTTCAGCAATCCTAATTTCTGATTCTTTCTGACAATATCCCACAAAACAGAATTTTTACTATTGCTGTCTCGTACCTTCAGCAATCCTAATTTCTGATTCTTTCTGACAATATCCCCTTATTATAGAGAAGTAAGTTAAAAGGTGTTTCATACCTTTGGTTGGAGATTTGGATGCAGTAGCACATACCCATTAGGATCAATTGCAAAATAGTATCCATTTGGACAAAGCTAAAAGAACAAAATGAAGCTTAGCATTATACGGTATTAAGTAATGAAGAAACAGTAATTAATGGTTTCCAAGAAACGCTCACGTTGTGGAAAACACACACCTCAGGCATCATGAAGTATAAGATTACTAAAACAGACAAGATAATTTCTTAATATTTACTCTTTTAGGATCATAACTTGGAGAATTATTTAGGCTGATGGGACTTAGGGTCTTTATTCAAGCCAAATCCATCCCTCTCAGCTTCTTCTTTAACAGGTGCTGCAGACTCTTGGCCAACTCAGTGGCTCTGCACTGGGCCACAGAGTATTTATTATACAGAGGAAATCAAATTTGGACAGTGTACTCCTGATGCAGATGTTTATTGCACAGCTGGTTTTTACTGCCAGGGCACACTGCTGACTTATGTTCTATGTGTCCTCCAGCACGACTCCCAGGTTCTTTCCTGCCCCTTGAGGAAGCCTGACCCAGCCTGAGCTGTGGTGTGGGATCATTTAATTCTAAATATAAAATTTTGCATCTGCCTTCAGTCAAACTTGTGGTGTTCCTTATCTTCCTCAGCTTTTGTTTTTCACAGCACTAGTTTTGTTTTGTGTGTGTGTTTTTTTTTTTTTTTATTTTTAATGGAAATTCCACAGCTAGGTGTCTACAGGGATAAATCTGTTGTACATACTAGGGTACAGACAGACACCTATATTAAAGAAATGTTCTGTAAAGAGTGGTCCTAGATAAATGGCAAATATTATCAGCTGAAATGACTGTGTACTCCACATTAAGAACCAAACACTTAACTAAAGAGCAGAGACTTAAGATAGAGGAAGATAATTACTTTCAATATGTCCCCCAATGTAAAAGCTGACTTCTACACAGTACACCCTGATGGACAAATCACACAGAAACAGATATATGGCTGGAGATAAAACCATCAGAAACTGTACAACAATGGAAAAGAACACATGAAAAGATGCCTGCTGGTATTTTGACTCCAGTCGTTGCTGTATGACTTATGAAAGAACATGCACAGAAATCACACAATAAACAAACATCATGAGAAACCTCCAATGCAAGCAGCTCACCGTAAATCGGGGTGTCAGTTTCTTAATGTCCTCCAAAGAGACATCGACCCCCATTACTCCAAGAATCAGCTGATTCTGGTAAAATTCCAAAAGGTTAGTATGTATCTGACATATTTACAATGCAGAATAACTGCAACAGTCAGTAAATCTGTATTTTTGCCTTCATCTCGTTTGACAGATACATTTGAGAAGTTGCCTATTAAGTTATGTGTCTATTCTGAATATTTTAAATAATGTCAAAGTGATCCAAAATAAAATTTAATAAATTTAGAATTTAGTATAGAGCATGAAAATTATTTCTGAAGATGGATAATTTCCAGGATGAATAAACAATATATGTAAGAACAAAACAGATGAAAGCAAAAGTGATGCAATAATATTGCCAGTTATGCAGATACTAAACTACCAGCACCAACACAGAGCTACTTTGAATGCTTAGGTTGGGCAGTTGGTGAGACCTCAAAACAATTAACTCTTTGAATTATAGTATAATGATGAATTAAAAATATTTCAATATTAAAGATTTCAGCAATATTTCAACAATAAAAAAAACCCAGTGAATTTATGTCTCTTATAATTTATTTTCCTGCTACAGAAAAGGAGGACAGATATTTACATAGTGTCACCTGAATCCTTTCTCCATATTTAATAAATTTGTAAAATTTATTAGAGGAGGAATCTTGCAACCTGCAAGTAAATTCAGGCAGAGATACAAATTGAGCAGATTTGAGTTCTCTTCTTGCTCATGTGTACTAGATCACGTCTGTTTTACTTCTCAGAAAGACATCCTTTGATAATCAGTCGTCTATCACTTTGAACCAGACTCAGACAATTCCAGGCATTGTCTTGTAGATAAGATTATACAACTTATTTGGTTTATTGCTTTGTTTTTAAAAGGAAACTAGGAGAACTATTCTGAAATCAAACTAAAGAAATGGCAGTGATCAAACCTTGATTGATTCATTCTATGTAATAGCTGAGAAACTGAATCTAAGAATATTTTGTCTAAATTTCTGTATATTTTGACCTGAATGGAGTACATCAAAAGTACAGTATTTTTCCACACATTGCTCAAGCATATCCAGGTCTGGTTTTTTTGTTTTGTGAAGAGGACACAGATTCCATGTCAGACAGCAATAGGGATGAGCAGTTGGATTTATTTAACACTTAGAATTTAATCTAAGTATACGGTATACTCTTTTCTAGTACCGTTACAACCAACTAATTTATATTCTCTGCCTCACTGCCTTTTACCCTGAAATGTCATAGCCTCAAAGATTTGCTAGAAATTTATCTGGACATTATTTCTTGGAAAGGTCTAAGTAGTATCATCTACTTCCTATCTATTAAGCACTTAATGCATTCCCACTCCCACTAAGGCACAGGGATAGATAGGGGAATGTCACACTCTGAAACTCAGCATGACAACAAGGGTAAAGAATGCACTGCATTTTTTTGTTCCCAGGAGGTTATCAGGTAAATAGATATGACCCCTTTATTTCCCATGTACAAGACCATTACACTGCAAAATATTCTATGGAAATACACATCTTTCAAGACATTTAAAAGTAAATTCAATTTATACTATTGCTGTTTTATTTTTTTTTCCTTGAAGGAACAGCTTACGATTTTCCCATTCTGTTCCCTTGTTAGATTGAAGACAGGCAGAGTTCCTGTAATCACAAGGCCCAGCTCCTAGAAAATAACCAGTAAAGAAGGGAGAAAGAGGTTTTTTAGTTAAAAAAGCAAATGTTAAGCAATAATATATTAGAAGAATGAAAAAATGCATGCAGCTAAACAATTACTTTTGGTTTCTGTAGAAAGCAATTACTCTCAAATTTGTAAAAAAAAAAAAAAAAAAAGAAAAGAAAGCTACTTCACTGACTTGATGAATAGAAAGTTGAAATTATGAGGTTTTTGTGTCCACATTTTAGTGAGATAATTATACTGTTTTTTTTTTTTTAAATATGATGGTCAACAACTTAGGATATAGAAGTTTAAAAAACCCCTAAATGTTATGAAAACATATTTGCAGCTACAGTATCCACAATGCATAAAACTAGAGGAGAGGAGAGGAGAGGAGAGGAGAGGAGAGGGAGGATGATGAGGAGAGGAGGAGGAGAGGAGAGAGAGGAGAGGAGAGGAAGGAGAGGAGAGGAGAGGAGAGGAGAGGAGAGGAGAGGAGAGGATAGGAGAGGAGAGGAAAGGAAAGGAAAGGAAAGGAAAGGAAAGGAAAGGAAAGGAAAAGGGAAAAAAAGATAAGGCAAGGAAAGGCAAGGCAAGGAAAGGCAAGGCAAGGCAAGGCAAGGCAAGGAAAGGCAAGGAAATGAAAGGAAAGGAAAGGAAAGGAAAGGAAAGGAAAGGAAGGAAAGGGAAAGGAAAAGGAAAGGAAAGGAAAAGGAAAAATGAAAGGAAAGGAAAAGGAAAGGAAAGGAAAGGAAAGGAAAGGAAAACCAAAACAAACTTAAAAATGGTAAATTTCAATTTGGAGTGATGGTGTTTGAGTTCCCAAGTCATTTTTAGTGTGATGGAGCCTTGCTCTCCTGGAGATGACTGAACTCCTGCCTGCTCATGGAAAGCAGTGAATTAATTCCTTGTTTTGCTTTCTTTGTGTGCTTAGCTTTTGTTTTCTTATTAAACTGTCTTTGTCTCAACCCACAAGTTTTCCATTTTCTACCCTTTGTTTGTCTCCCCAGTCCCACTAGTGGGGGCTGCTTTGGCTTTTGTTGATGGCTGGGATTAGACCACAACAGGTAGGTAACACATGCAGGCAAAGCCTGAACAGAAAAATGCAACATGTAATTCCTCTACTTTTTCCATCATCCCTACTTTTGAGTGGTGTGCAGTAATGTCCATCATGGGCTTGGCAAAATCACAGTATCCCCTAGTACTGAGGTAACTGAGGTAAGGAATTCACATTTATTTGCGAAGATATAAGAAATCTGTTTTTCCTTTAGTAACCTTCACAAATCATACTGAAAATAGGATCCAGAACACCATACGTTCAGATAGCCAGGAAAGTTCTGTTTTCCATTCCAAATTGTCCATAGGGATATTTCTACCTTTTCTCTTTTTTTTGACTTTTTGGGTTTAATCTCTAAGTTTTTCCCTTCTATCATGCTTATTCTCCTTCAGCTAGTTTATTGTGGAGTCATATCTCTTTTCTCCTTTTATTTAATTTAAAAAAAAAAAAAAAAAAAAAAAAGCTAGAACATTATATGAATTCATTCTGTTGTAATCTGTTCGCTATTTTTCCAGTCTAGCAGCACCTTCTTGAATTTTAAAACATCCTTCATGAACTTACATTTGTGTATTAAATGAAAGGTGATGAGGTCAGAGTTAGTAAAGTTACAAGCAAAGTGAAGTGGATTTTATAGGAAAATAAGAGAAATAGGGATGAATCAGAAGAGAGGACATTATGTAGAGGAAATATTGAAAAGAAACATAATGAAACAGGAGAGGGATGTATGGGGGACAAGACAATTTCCACCCACCCCCCCCCCCCCCAAAAAAAAAAAAAAGTTAATGAGGATAACAATTATAAATAAATTGTCCCTAACTGGTAAACCTAAAACTATCTGAACATTCTGGGATTATCTTGAAAATGAAGCCAGAGCAACACAGTAGCAGAATCTGAAGGAATAGGGCTAGAAAAGAAGTGTGAATTGCTGCAAATACATCAAATTATCAAAGACAGTCTTGAAAGCCAGACTGAAATTAAATACAAAATTCTCTACAGAATTTTATAACCTGAGTTCATGCATTAATGTGGCCTCACTTTGCATTACTTTAGTCTTAGCCACAAAACAGCCACTGGACAATAAGAGACAAATGATAGGGATGAGTCCTGTAAACCACAAGCAGAACTGTAAGCCCTACACAAGGGAATTATTTTAGGGAATTTAAAGTAATAAACCAATGTGACAACTTAGATACACTCCATTAAACAACTGATAATCAGAGAAAGGCTTCAGAGAGGGTTAGATACACCCATGCCTTTATGGTCTCAACTGTGATGAGAAAGTTCACAGATCTGAGCCTTTACCTCAGTGCTTTACCTCATGTCATCCTACTTTGGTTACATATAATTAGGTACATAATTATATGTGTATGTGTTTGTACATACACAAATATATGTATATATATAATATATATTATATATTTTATATATATTATATTATTATTACATTTTTTACATTTTTATTAAATAATTATTATAATAAATATATTATTGTATTATTATATAATGTGTCTATATTATAATATATATATTTATATATTATAATATATATATAATACTCATAAACACACATATGCAGCACATGAATGCAGAAAACCTTGAAGGAAAGACTGAATGAACCCACTGAGTATATAAAGTAACACAAGTTACCTGCAGGTGTCACTTATTTTACTTGACTAAACAGATCTCTATTCCTAGTTGCAGATTTATCTTTGGCATTACAACAGGATATGCACAGAGCATAAGAACTTTAGTCATCACATCCTTTATGTTTCCAGTAAGTACCGCAACAATTATAAAGAAAACATGGTTAATGAACGTCTGGGCATTGAAATGGTAATGAATAACTAATTTCTCTGCGTCATGCTCAGTCATTTTGACAGCAAAAATTATATATTGATAAAAAATTTTACGGAAATGCTGACAGAAATATGTGAATTTCGACAGGACTTTAGATGACTACGTGAACTTGGATAAATACGTGATTCTAAATGATCATTTTGCAGTAATTTTTGCCCTGTTGCTCAGAAGTAGGTTATTTAGAGCAAGAGATTAGATTTCTGCTGACAATACTTTTCCTCCTGTAGTTTCCTGAGTATATTTGTTTTACAAGAACACAACATTAAATTCAGCAGTAAGGAAGTTTTTCATCTATCTTTTTGCTTATTTCCCCATTATTTACAGTGTCCAATTAATGATTAAAGAAATCATTACCTTGAGCAAGCAAGTAATTACAGCTCAAGTACAAAATTTGTGCAAATACTTAGTAATACTGATAGATTTCATTCTGCCTGGAATGTTATCTAGAAAGTAAAAAAAAAAAAAAAAAAAAAAAGGAAAAAAAAAAATGGGGAAAAATGAAGAATTCTAAGAATTCCTCACCAGAAATGTAACAAATTATCTTTATTGCAGTAGGTACAACACTGGAAAACTATTCACTTCTGGTTTTTTTTGTTTATTCTTAAGCTGAGAACAGCAGTGGCCTACACTTTAAAGTCTGCAGAGAATAAACTGTTTTTCTCTGTTAAATTTCAGGACACTTAGAAGGATACTAGGTGCAAGTAAAACCAGCACATTCTAAATAAGTGTCTTCCTAGAAGTTGTTGTATTGATGTGTACAGATGTTAGAAAAACAAGAATATCATGTTTGGAACTGTAGAAATTTGATTCTTGGGAAAGCAGGCCCATATAGTTACTGATTTTCTAAAATTCTTACTTTAATAGAGATAAACACAGATCATACCAGAGCATCCAGATAGACATTTGTCCATTGGACTTGTTTGGCTTGCTCTCCAGCTAAAACCATTGGTCTTCCCAAAACATCTAGATATTCCTGTCAAAAAGTGTAATAAACTTGTCAAAAGGCAATTTTAAGATCAAAGAGCACAAACAATATGAAAATAAACAATAAATAATAAAAACTAAAATATCAAGGAAATAAAGGAAATCAAAAATCACCACTAATACAGGAGGAGCATTTATTTACTTCTTAAAAATTGTACCACAAAATAATTCAGTCTTCAGTTCTCTGAAGTATTTACTGAAAAGGTAATTCCTGTATTTCACTCCCAGTCACACAGACATTACACACCCATAACCACCCCTCTTTTTCCACAAAATGAGAATTACAACTGTTTTTATTCCAAAATTAATTGCTAGTGACATAAAGAAATTACAAGCAGATTACAGAACCCTCAACCGAGAAGAAAGAGTGGACAATGGAGGGTGAGTGGTGAAACATCTGGGTATGCTAAGCTCCTACAGCGACAATTTGCGTAACTTCTATTGGAATAACAAAAATCAGAGCTATGAAACCTCTTTTTTTCTGCCCTACTTCAGTTTGTGAGCATGGCTAAAGCTGGTGATGTTATGAGATGCCAGACTTCTGGACTGATTTGGGAGTGGATGCCATCAAACTTTTTCTACTTGACTGATCTTATTAGTGATACATCTTGCCAGACACTGTCTGGAAGAGTTTAACAGAATCAAAGGCTCTTATTCAAGCCAAAAAAAATTCTTATTTTCTGCCAAAAAATGTCATGCCTGGCCTTGGGAGGACAAAGAACTGCTATGATATTTCTCTGCTGTTCTGGACATGTGAGTACCTGGAGTTTCAGACAACTGAAAAGAATAATTGTTCTTTTACACTGTTTTTCTTCAGTTCGGATCTTATCATATAACTCAAGAGTCCCGTGCCTTTATTTATCTACATGCAAGTCTGCTAAAATGTTCCTGCATCCTTTTTGAAGGAAAGAAGTGCAGTCTCTTCCAAAAGGCTTGGATCCACCCCAGGTTTCTCTCCTGTAAAGCAGGATTGTAGTGTGGCACCCACGTGAGTTCAGATGCTGTAGCAGAGCTATTCCCTCACATACATCCACAGCCTCCTCCATGTAATACAAACCCTTTGGACCATGCAGGAAGTATGGCAGAAGGTGAACTATGAATGCCTAGACACATTATAAAATTACTCGTTTTATAAAACTTCGTAATAAAATTGCTGTCATGTCTCAAAGCATCAAAGTCTGAGGGGCCATATAAAGCCCAGAGGAAAACTGAGCCAAAAGCAGAGTTGTTTGTGCAGAGGCCTGCAGGATCCAGAGCACTCCAGACACTCCATGGTGTGCACATGGTCAGCCTGCTCTGGTTAATGTGGCCAGTGTCGGGACCAGCACACAAGCTGCTCTGGGCCAGCTGGCAACAGGGATCATGTTTTAAACTGGTTCACTGCAGCCACTTACAAGAAAAAGTAGAACATTTTAAGACAATAATCCCATAAATGTAGAAGAAAGCCTTAAGGTTCTTTTTTTCTTTTTTATTAATGTAGTGTATCACTTAATTGATTTAATTAAAATTAAATTTTAAATTGATTTTAGCCAAGGTGAAGAGCAAACATATCCAAGTATAAATATTACTCCACTTTCTGTGTGTTAAAACTGCATCTGGATTTGGACAACTCACTTACCTGGGTGTTTATTCTTATGGCTCCAATAGATGGGATTTCATAATAATAACCTAAAATTTGAAACAGAAATAATGTCATTTTACCATAACAGATTGATGGCCTCTTAATCTTGAGGAATTTCATTTAGTTCATAATTTCTAATCTAAATTTTATTAGAATTATTGTTTATGAATTAAATACTTTTTAGTTGATGCCACCACAGCGCATGGCCATATGATGGGTCACCATGCCATTCAGACCAAGGTAGTTACTTTTAAGCAATGACAGTTATAATTTGTTTCTTTTGGGTATTTGGTTTAAGGCTGTATCATATACTGAGACTGCACTCATGAAATCCCAGTTACTATGATGTGCAAGTATATTTAATGTTTATTTTAATATGCTGTGACAGCAACATAATTATATGCTGAATGCATATATAGGAATGGTCTGCCACAAGATTGAATTCATAGAATAAAAATATAAGGCACTCTGTGGAATGAAAAAAAAAAAAAAAGCTAATGGGTATTTCTCCTACACAGAGAATCAGAAATGTCTTTACTTAGCACTGATTTTATTGCTCATTTGTTTAAATTAAAAATATTTAAAATACTGTTCATATAATAAGACTGAAGTCAGGTACTGAGATCTATCTTCAGTCCAAAAAAAATTTAAGTTGGATTGGCAGGAAGAGGCAGAGGGTTAGAGATGTGTTAGAGATGTAAATATATTGATATTGGTAATTTCCTTTGCTGTATGCAATTTTTTTTTTTTTTTTTTTTTTTTTTTTGTTTAGGAAAAATGAAACAAAACTGCTCTGGATGTGCCAACAAATAATCATGGAATTTTGGACAGAAGAGTATGATCATTTTGTCTCAATAATAAGATCACATAGGTGGTTATGCTTTAAACCAGCTGGTCCTCATTGGTTTTAAAACAATGGGGGTTACATGCACACAGTATTTTGAGATATAAAGATGTTAGTAAAAAAAAAAAAAATCTGTTCAAAACACAGATGTCAATTTTCTGTTATTATCTGACAATACAATCTGCTCTTCAGGAAGTTGTAGCATCTTCTGCATGACTTGTCAGCATGCTGAGGGCTTCATGAGGTTATGATACATATGTATGCTTTTCATCCAGCCTATGGATTCTGCTAGTATTTAATTTTTTCTGCAGTTTTTCTGTATTTTTTCCTAGCCTTTCTCTCATCTTTGCTTTATGTCACTCTTCTGCCTGATCATAACTTTATCTCCTTCCCCGGCAGTCCTAATTTTTGAGACCCTCTGTAATCCAGCTCAACTCTCACCTCTTCCTTCTCACTGATTTGTAAAATAGTTTTACATTTTCACTCAGGCCTGGAAATTACTGTATTTAAAATATGAGCAAATGTTTCATAAATTATATCTACTTATCTCTATTCCTTTCTATTATCTCTTTTATATTTTCTGCTCTATCTCTATATCTTATGCTTGTTGTACAGTTACATTATAAAATATTTGAGATTCTTCTTTCTCATACTCTTAAAATATTTCTGAGTACATTCCTCATGTAAAATTTAATATAGAAAACATTTCAATTCCTAACTTGCAGCTTTTTTACTCTTTCTTTTTGTCTTACATACAGAGAACAGGTTAAAAATAGAAAACACAAGATTGTCTCAGAAACTAAGAAATCACAGGAAGAATAATTTTTATATTTTCATTTAAAAAGGGAAAAAAATTCTAAGTATCTGATCTCTTGTAAGTTTTGGAGAAAAACAGAAAAAATGTAACCAGCCAAGTAACCAAACAAAAATCCCTTTGTCCAGACCACCTAATTTAAAACAGCTTTGCCTAATTTCTTCTCTGTCATCAGTTCCAACTTTACATAGATGGCTATTACAACAAATATTCTCAAAACTGAACCATAATGGCTTATTATTATAAAAACTACTGTGGTACTTTTTATAAAATCTAATGTTTTTAAAAAAGTAATAAAGAAATAAATGTACCAGTTTCTTGTTTACATGCAGCTTTTTTCATGTATGTAGTATTTAATAAATTAACTTTGGGAACTTTTGTTAACAAATACAATAAAGCTGAAAAATCAAGCTGAAAAATCTGCCATTTTTAGAGAACAACAAACATATCACCTGTCCAAAGCTCTAGTGAAGATCAGTTTAAAAGCAAGACACAATACCTTTATTTTCACAGGCCATCCACTGTATGGGTCCTTTGTCATAATTATGTTGGCCAACAGAAAACGTGAACACACGTACCTGTGCAAGTTAAAAACCAATGCATATAAAACCTATAATAATTTATTGTGTCCCTCAAGTCAATACCTGGATTTTTCATAAATTTTCATAGAAAAAAGAACACAATGAATTTTCCAGGTTTTGTCCCCATAATAGATATTAGAGATGTAAAAAGTAATATATTATGGTATTGTTTGTATTTCTATTACTTCTGCCATGAAGTAGAATCACGAAGAATGCTCTTTTACATAGCCTTCATGCTTTAAAGGTTTTAACTGGTGATTGTTAATGAATTATTTAATTTTTTAAGTTTTTTATTCTAGGGTGTTAATTATAACTCTTCAGATATTGTTAAATTAAGTTAAAAAAAATCAATATTAGATGCTTACCAAGGACTTAAAAAACTGTACGCATGGCAATAGAACTCAATGCAATGCAAAACAACACTTATTAGGATGTAAAATCTGAAATTTTCAGATACTACACAAAACAAATTCTCATTTTGCTCAGACTCAGTCTTCTCTATGTAAAAAACATTAAATTAGTTCAACAGACTTTCACACAATGGTTAAGGTTCTGATCTTTCACCTTAAGCTCTTGATACTTATTGAAATTGGGGGGATTTTTATCATAGTTCCATTCTTTTTACACAATTCTACTCTAATCTATCTCAGCAACTGTAAGGAGTTATGGATTTAGAAGAATTCACCAAAATCTCTCCAAGTTTTGGACTGAAAATAGACTTTACAGCTGAAATGATTTTCCATGCAATTTTTCTCATTTGAATGAGAAAAAATGAAACCCAAAACCTGGTATTTTAAAAATACTAAAATCCTACCAGATATATAGAAAAATTACAAATACTGTGTTTCAGCTTCTAGCTAAATTTTTTGCTTTAAATTTGAGTGTTTCTGTTAAAAGCTGGAAATTTTTTTTTCCCCAACAGTTTAATGGGCTGCTCACTATACTCATACCCCTCTGCTCAAGGGTCAGAGAGCTTTTCCTTTTTAGGCATCTCTTTCTTTATGGATCTTTCACTTTACCACTTCAATGTACACATCACAGATCACAACATGAAATCAGAATGAAAATTCCTTTCTATGAATTTGATGCTTAAAATTAAAATATCCTACAATTAATTTGCATGCAGCCTGTGAGCAAGAAATAAGGTAATGTTTTTGTCAAATAATACAATTGCAGAGACTTGTTGTAAACTACTGATCATTGCTAAGTTTTTTAATGATTATTTATAAAAATTTTCACCACATTTTTTATCATGTGCAACCAAATCTTCACCTCTCAAATAGGTTAAAAAAATAAAAAAGTGCATAATCAGAGCTCAAAGGTTAACCAAGAGGTGTAGGAATGGCTTCACATCATCCATCAGCAGGTAGCAAGTGGTGAAACTTTATTGGTGTTGACCCCTATATGCAAGAATGGCAAACAAAGCTTTGTGTTGGATGGGATTTTTAATTAACAATATGTTTTGATTTGCTTTATCCATACAAAGCTCTTGTTTCTACAGTTGAAAGGAGAATTAAAGTAACTATTCCACTGCACTAGTGCTGATGAAAGTGCTTGCTATGCAGTTCAATATAGGGTAATTCCTTGCTAATAAGTCAGGCCAATTACATTTCTGGTTACACAGACAGGTGTAAGAAATGACTATGCCTAAATGACAGCAAATTTTTTGCCTCACAGTTCATATACGTAAAGACAGTTGAAAAATACCTTCTATTACCCTGAAAATATCAGTATTGACAGTGCAAAAATGACTTCACCTGGAATGTTTGCATCTCATTTGTTAATATTGTCCCTCATTTGCCATCCCCCTTTTATTCTTGACATCTTTTAAAAAAATGAAAGCTGTAGTTCTTCCAATGGATCTTTCTGCTTCTACTTAATTAAAAACTGGTTTTTTTCTTATCTGATTATCACCATGTTATTTTATATTGGCACTTCTCAGCTCACAAGGTCCCTGCCTACTATAGTCCTGTTCTTTTTGAAGTCACACTGCTCCCAGCTTATTCTCCACCAAACACTTGATTCAGAATAAATTCTTCTCAAAAACTATGGAAAAATCCCACTGACAGTCACTAATTAGATACTTGAGAGACCTGATGTTTCTTTTGGATTAAAAGCTACCAAGTCATGAGGGTTCTCTTGTGTGTGTAGAAAACACGAGTCAATTAGACTGGACTGTCTAGCATTTGATCTCAAATGTAAAAATGAAGCACTGAATTGGATTCAAGTTGCGAAATGCCATGTAATTTAGGGACAAGCAGCAGTGTGTTAAATCTGCAACAAATCTATAAAGAATTTAGAATTTAAATTATTGACAACAAGCAGGAGACAATATATCTGATTTACTGTTCCTTGGATAATTAACAGAGATAAAGAACTGCAATGAAAATTGGAGTTTTAATTGTTACTTGGTTTGGCAAGAGGGTGGGATATTCAAAAGAGTATTCTTTTTCCTATTGCCTCATCTGGAATTGAGTAGAATGACAGACCAGCTGGAAAAATGAGTCAGCAAGTCAAATTAAACAAGCCAATTTAGGACCAAAAAAAAAAAAAAAAAAAAAAAAACAACCAAAAAGCTCTCTGATAATGTTTTCTGTGACAGGACCCAGAGCCAGTCAAAGTACTGAGATGTATTTGTCTATATGTTTTCCTCATAGACATCTCTTCAAAGAAGACAATAGGGAAAAAAGAAAAGAAAAGAAAAGAAAAGAAAAGAAAAGAAAAGAAAAGAAAAGAAAAGAAAAGAAAAGAAAAGAAAAGAAAAGAAAAGAAAAGAAAAGAAAAGAAAAGAAAAGAAAAGAAAAGAAAAGAAAAGAAAAGAAAAGAAAAGAAAAAGAAAAGCCCCCAAAATTTAATTACTTCTAATAGGGAATTTATGACTAAGAATACTTTAAGCAACTAGATCAGACACAATGGGTACAAACACCTCTCCCTTTGCCTGTCCTTTAAGCTTGGTTTCAGCTAGCTGAGTGGGTGTCTGAGTTGAAGCAAACTGCCAAGTAGTCTTTGATTCTTTGATCCCAGGAGTTGTTTTCCATCACCACTGAGGCCTGCTTATTTCTTCTCCCTGCCTCTCTGCAGCCTCTTGGGTTCTGTGTAAAGTGCAGTTCCTGGGTGGTTTTGCCATGACAGTTCCTCTCCATCATCCTCCCTAGAGGATGGACATTTGTGCTCCCCAACCCATTTTCTAGGGAAAGGGCAACCTTGCCTCAAGGCAGATCTATTTATTCTCTTCATAAAGAAATACAACTTCCAAAGCAGTACAAAATAATGGAAAAATAAGATAAACAAATAGGAGCTGTCATGATTTCTGATTTTGAACAGAACTATTCAGAGTAAAGTACTTCTAGAAACTTGTACCCGTAGAACTGAGAACTAGAGATGGACACCAGCCTGCCCTGCCAGCCCATCCAGGCACTGTCTTGAAATTGTTCTGAAACACAAAAGTCTTAATTTTTAGCAAGGAGGTTCAAAACTAATTCTCTGCATTTGCCTCACTAACCTTAGGGGGGAAAAGAAATTCTTTGTTATATTAATTTACAGTATATAGTAGGGGAATATACTAATTAACAACAAAACTGAGTGTCACAGGCTGCCCACAGTGATGTTGTAAATCTGCCTCCTTGGAGGTTTTAAACTCCATACTGGATACGGACCTGAGCAACCTGGCCTGATCTTAGCCCTGATTGAAATAGAGATCTCTCCAAGTCACCTGCAACCTGGCTTATCCTAGGAACCCATGAAGGACATGAAAGGAATATATGCAAAAAGCCAGCTCCTAATCAGAGTAAGTGATAGACAGAAAAAAATGCTACAAAAATAGAGGAAGAAATACTTTATTGAAGAAAATATAATTGTCTAATTATAAAATTAATTTGCCATTTATATGCATTTTTTCTAGTGGAAGAAGATAATAAGCACCAAGCTGAGTAAAAAAAGATTATGACTACAACAGATTTTAAGGGACAGTGGCACTTGAAAGTTGTGATGAGGACAAAAATGAAGAGGTACCTATGAAAAGGCTGCTTTCCCAACAGATCTCATTTGCTTTTTACGTATTTTACTTCTTCATTTTGCTACTGGAATAAAATTAAGGAAGATTAAATTAGATGCTTCCTTTGGGTATATCATGTTATGAGTATTACAAAAAATAAGGGTTTGACTGAAGTTAATTCAAAGGGGTAATTAAACACAAAGCACTTGCTGTTTAGGCGACTGCCTATATTCATGGGCAATGTAGAATCACTGAATTAATGAATGTTTTGGTTGGAAGAGAACTGAAGGATCATCTCATTGTAACTCACTGCAACCCCTCTGCATGCCCCAGTGGAAGAAATACACATTTTTTTGACTTATTTGTCTTGAATTCTGTGCTACTGGAATGAGAGAACTCTCAAAAAAAACCCCAATTTCTTTGCATCTCTTAATTTCTCTGTTTAGGCAAGGATTAAAAAACTTCTGGAGACATATATGTCTATTTTACCAGCTACCAAGAGAGCTATACAATTAATTCACTCAATTGGATGTAGGCAAGATGAATCCTGTCATATTATGCCTAGCATGTAAAAAGACAAAGAGTGCCTCTTTCTCTGCCACTAAATAAACAAACTGACTATGAACAAAAACTGAGCTCATCAAATCCTTCAGCTTTGGTTTTCATGATGACAAAAAGATTTCAGAACATTTTACTCTGGCTTTATAGCTGCAGGTAAAGATTCACAGATAACCTTTTTTGCTAAACAACAAGAAAAGCTGCAATAAAGGAGAATAAATAATTCAGTAATTCTGGCACGACCCAGGAAATTAGCTTTCTCAGTAATGGGTTAAGAGATTATCAGATATGACAAAAAATTGTTAGCAGTTTATATTTAATAGGTATACTTCTGAAATAAGAGAACAACCTAAGAAGCCTATAATTTGAATAAAATCATAAAACTGCTCTTCTATTTTCCATTATGCATTCAGTCTTCTAAATCCCTTGTAAGTATAGCTTGTAAATCAATAAATCATTTTTGTGTTTTCTGCCATAGGCTAGGGAGATGTTATGTGGTTTTGAAGCTGCCCCAGCTAAAACTGAGAATACATTTTTCCTTTCATTTTTACATCTGTGGATAGAAATTTGAAGATTATTTTGGATTCTGTGAGTTAAAAATTACGACCGATTTGAACTGAGAACAGAACTTCAGAGGACAATCTGAGAACAAAACATACTAAGTAGGAAACCACCTAGGATTAGCCAAGAGGATATACCAAATACAGAGTGTCACCTAAATTCTGGTTAATAATCTGTCATGCTGAACTGCTCAGCTCAGGACTTCCAGGGACACAGACCTGAATCATTTAGGTTAGAGCTGTAAGGGTAAAGCATTTTTTCCCCCCCACCAGAGGAGAAATAGAAGCTCTGAGTTTAACAGTAGGGGTAAGACTCACAATCATGTGCTAGAGGACAGTTTAAGGATCCCTTAAGCCATCTTTTATGCATTACATAAAATGGGACATAATCCATTTCCCTTCTCAGGCCATGAGGGCAAGTGACACAGTGTGGCTCCCATCTCGATGGCTACACCATGGTGCCAGCCTCCCTCCCTGCCTGCCCCCATCTCAGGTCATCTCATTACAGAATTTATTGGGAATAAGCCCTAGCTCATGCTATTGCTGAGCTGAACACTGGAATTGCTAAAAGAATTGACGGCCACAGGCAGGAACCATACTGCTGGGTCTGTTAACAATCACAATTATGGATAACTGTGGACATTTCTCCAGCCTGCACCTTGGCCCTGGATCATTTATTAGCACGGACAGAGCTGTCTGCTTCACTCCTGCAAGTAAGGCTCATTTTCTTGTGACAGAGCCCTAAGGCTCAGCTTTTCAAAATTACTGGAACACTGGTGCCTCTAAACTTATAAATGAGAGTCCAGTAGTGGCACAAAAGAGGGATGAGTTCATGATTCTCAGTTTGAGCACATTCTGAACTTCCCTGGCTTTGAATGCCAGGCTCAAGAAAGCTCCGAGGTTGGAGATTCAAGCTTTTGTATGCTACTGTCAGGCTGCTGATGCATTTTGCCCTTAATAGCAGTCAGGAAAAAAAAACAGAGATGACCTAAGCAGCAGGGTATGACACCTAGTTGGGTGCCAGGATTCTGAAGTTTGAAAGGTCTGGAATTCAGAAAGCAGAATTCACAATTTTATGTCAAATTAGGAAATAAAAAGAATGGCATCATACACCAGCAGATACATATCAAGCTATATTTTTGACATGTATGACTACATTAAGGTCTGTCCCTTGCTGTGGATATTCTCCAAAAATATACGTAGACTTGGGGTAACTGGGAAGAAAAACCTACAAGAGAAACATAGAGAAGAAGAATTTAGCTCTCAAATATTTAAATGCAAAGATAATTTCAGGCTGGACATCTTTGAATTTATAGCCATGAAGAAAGTATAAATCGATATGACTTGAAAATCCATTTGACACTACTCCAGTGTTTCCATAAGTGACCCTCTATACTCTGATTCAGCAAGGCTTATAACTATGCAAGTGTCCCCTTGAAACCAAAGAAAAAAATCTTTCAACTGAGGCATGTGTTTAAAGACAAATAGAGAAGGTCCTTGGAAATACTATTTTGGACATTTATCCACAGCAAATGATGTCTTCTAAACTGTCCATGTGTATTTGCAAGATTCCCTATCATTAATATCTTTCACTCACCACAATTCAACCTCAAACTTTAAACTGCAATGCTCGCGTATTAATTCATAGTCTAATTATAGTCTGTGTAATTATAGGCTAATAACAAAAAAGAAATAATGACACTCTAAAAATTAGCTCACATTACAATCTAATGCTAATCCTTCTATCTTAAAATAAAAATTATGCTTATTGCATATCAGGAGACTATTGGAGAATCTTACTTTCTTTGGATATTGTTCTGATATGGGCCCTGAACCATTTAATGTTGCTAATACATTGAGAAAATAGGATCAAGACCATTGATGCACGGTGTAGTTGTAAGCAATTATTCTAGGAAAAGAATTAAAAACTGAGAATTATGTACATGTTACTGAACATGTAACACATACATACCATGAAAAGTACATCTTCATGGAACTTGTGACTGCCAGGAATCCATAAAATACATTTGACTAACTGCAAAGTATTTTAAAAATGGCAAAAGGGTGGTGTGGGGGGTTTTTGTGGTGTTTTTTGTTTGTTTGGTTGGTTGGTTTTGTTTGGTTTTTTGGGGGGTTGTTTTCGGGTTTTTTTCCCCAGCTTGTTTCATACCTCCACAAAGAAAACATATCTACACTAAAATGGGGATATTTTCTACTGAAGACTAATGGTCAAAACACCATTGTAGTTATACTGAAAAATTTCAGAACTAACGTTCTCACAGAACTAAAACCAATATACTAATTCAGTCACACTGTTCCACAACTTCTTAGTGCCACCTTGTGGAACCACAACACCTCATTCCTTACTCACAGAAGGGCTGCTGTGTGGTGTCCAGGGAACAGCAGTCCTCTGCTGTTCCCTGCTGACATCTGCTAATCTACCCCTGCTGAATTGATTGTAATTAGATGGAATGGACCACTGATTATGTGATTATCTGACTATTTACCTTGTTTAGACACAATCCTTGATGGGCCTCAAGTATCACCGGAATACAAGCACGGTTTTGTATGCTCACAGTAACCTAATGTTGGACTATTGATAATGACAAGGAGACAGTGTCCTCTGTACTGCACAGTCTCCTCAAATAAAGTCAAGTTTTTGATCTCAACATTTTCTGTGTATGGCTATAAACCAGATCTGTTTTATTAGCTTTGTATAACATATTGCTTAAGAACAACAATATGAAATGCTGTATTCCCAAAAAAACCAGCAGGATTTCACATTGATGAGCATTTTCACATTTTATGTATGAGAGTCAATTTGCCTATGTCAACCCTGCCAAAAAGTGGGCTTTGCTCCCACTCTCCAGCCTTTAGAGCAACCCTTCCAGCAGAGCCCACATACACACACAGAAATCAGACCATTGTCCTTCCCTCTTCCCCTTTCTTTGCTGCCACAGGAGCAGTCCCAGCACTTTGTCTAGGAGTCTGCCAGCTGGCAGAGGCCGAACACCTCCCAGAGTTAAACCCATAAATTATTGAATAATTGTGGCTGTAGATCTAGCTCAAAGGCTGTGGACACACTGGTTTCTTCTCCCAGGATTTCCACCAGAAGGGCTGCCTTCATCACCCCACTCCACCTCATAAATCCTTATAGAGCGCTCAGTTGCATCAGGTGATTTTCTAGCTCCTCATCCTGCCTCTCAGACTTCAGATAAAGAACATGCTGGCATCTTTTTAACAATGCATCTGTTGAATGTTTTACTTTGACTACCCATGTTCTATTTACTCAGTTGATCTACTTGTTTCTTTGGGGAATTTTCCCCTGTTGAAATGAAAAACAATTAAATTCCTCCTTTCCCTAAGCTGCTTCTCCCTGACACTCATCATTTAACATTCTCTGAAGAAAACAGGTTTTTTTTTCTGAGAATTCCTTGTAAATTTGGTGGTCCATATCAGGAACCAGACAAGGGAGTTGACAAAGTAATCCCCACTGTACTCTGGATTAAAAGCATTTTAGGCATTTCTTTGATAGTCAAAACAAAATTTGGAAGCAGCTGAGCAGCTGGAAAGGACTGGATTAATTAGAAAGATATTTACAGTTCATATTGTGACACTAAGCCCTCTTTTCTTTTTTTTTCATTGTCCTTGTAAATCCCAGGGAAGAAGTATTACAAATATCATTCAAGTATTTAAAGGAATATTCAATATGCCATTTCAAATATTAATTTTAATCACGTACTTTGCCTTCTTCTGTCCCACCCAAATAGTCCTGTATAGTTGGTTCCTCAATTTTTTGCTCCTGTTTACTCCAGTTCTTGTACAGCATGGAAAAGTGACTGAATCTTAGCAGTTGTAAATGCCAAACAGTTTTACTAGAGGAGGGAAAAGGGTAGGTGGGAAAAGAAAGGACCCTCAGAAGCCCTCATTTCCAGCAGAATCCATTTACAAGAAGTCTCCCTGTCTGGAATTATCAATTACACAAATTTCATGTCTAATTTTGTAACTGGCTGATGCTCACAGGGACATGAGAATTCTATTAAAAAAAAAAAAAAAAAAAAAAAAAAAAAAAAAGATTCAGTGAGCTTTAGAAAGGTTATGCCACCCAAACAGGTGGGGGACTTTGTCCATGCTCACATACTGTTTCTTGAAGACTGACCTGGGAACAGAACGGCATCTTAGAAGAGGAAGATTAAGGGATGAAAATGCTGCAAGTTTGACTCCCTTTCCTTTTCAAGCTGGAAAAAGCCTATCAGCTACTGTATGAAACTCAGCAGTGCCAGGTAGGGCTGTGCTGGGGGCAGCCTGACCTTGCCTGTGCTTGCAGGTGGGACGTGCCAGCACTGACACGAGCAGGCAGCGACGATGCCGCCTGTCAGCAGCTGGCAAGTGCCCGGGCAGGGCTGAGAGAGTGAGGCTTCTGTGCAGTCCTGGAGTAGAGAATGTCCTTCACAGCTAATGATTAATTCAAGCAGTTCATGCCCACTCGGTGTACTTCTTGCCAAGCTGCACCTGAAATCTCAGGGCTGTCTATGAGAAGCATTGAATATGTACAGGCAGCTGCCACCTGTGCCAGGGGCTGTTAATGATAAATATAAATTTAATCATGACACAGTTCACTCATATGCTGAATGATATGCATTTTCATTTCTTTTCTAATCAGCTAAATAAAATAATTTTTCAGAAAGGAAATACTTTCCCCTGCAAAAGACTTTCCCCTGCAAAAAACAGGTAAAACAATCTTGAGGGGTGGAGTGTCTATAGCCTTGGTGTATTGAACAGGTTGTAACAGAATGTTTTTAGTAAATTAAGATTTAGATTTTGCATTCCTAATGGCTGAAAGAGCAGAGAAAATGTACTCTAATAAATCACACTTTATGTGACAAGGTGTAAGCTATCTCTCAGTCTATAATGTAATATAAATGAATTTTAATAATTTCTGACAAAGTGGGTTTTTAAAGAAATATGAAAAAAAGAGGTCTTCAGTCCTACTTAGAAATATGCTTCTTACAGAAAAATTCATTATAGACAAAACATTGCCTTAGAGGGTTTGTCTTTGTTTTTTGTTTTCAAATGAAATATCATCTACAGACTAAGTTTGCAACTAAAAGCATGGAGGTTATTTATTTTCCTGTCTACACGTAGGATTGAGAATACAATATTTTCAGACTGCATTATAGAATTCAAAGTGAAGGCTTCAAAAAAAGGATTTTCAAGCAAAATTCTTCCCTGTAAAAAAACTCCATACAAATAAATTCAGAATTATAAAAAAAAACCAAACCCAACATTTGCAGCTGGCACCCCAGTTCTGTGGTCATAATGAATTAGAGGTTTTTGTTTGCATGTGATTTAGGGTGAGATTCTGAAAGACAGAATTCCCATCTACACATCAGTAAACACTGAATACATTACTCTGAATTTGATACAAGGCTAATGAGCATATGTGTTCAACTGAAATTACTGACTTCAAATAGAAGTTGAATATAGAAATAGAGGAATAAAAATACAGAATAGCATAAGAATTCAAAGACTGCATATAGGAACCAATTCTCTTCTGAAAAACAAGAGATTTTTTGGCTTTTTTTTTCTCTATTTTTTAGTACTAAGACCTATAAAAAAGTTTGTGAAAACCTCGAAATAAATAGAAGTTCATACTTCCTAACCATGCAAGTACAGGATTGAAAAATCAGGTTTTTATTCCTCTGTTAAAAACAACCTATTCTTATAGCACATTCAACTCTGCATATTAAATTCTATCCTGTACCATGCAAAAGATTTGAGAATGTAACTGTGCTTCCTGGAGATACCACAGAGCAGATTTTAGCATCTTCTTTGAGATTAATCAGGATTCTGAATCCAAGTCACTTTCTAAGTAGGGACTGGGGTATTTTCTATTTATGGGCATGCTCATTCCCTACTCGTAAAATGACTTTTTTCCTTGTTTTGTTTTGTTTTCAAAATAAAGGGTGTAATTTTTTTTCCAAAATGCTTTAGAAAAAGACTTTCTAAAGTTACATTTAGTAGTTCTTACTCTGGATAAGACTTCTCTAACAGAGCTCCTCCATCTCTTGTGCTGGTGTTCTCTCTAAAAAGCACCTCCTCCTTACAACATCTGCATCAATCTTCAATACCCAACAATGAAGTTGCACAAGCTTTCCACTTGCCTGGGTGAAATGTACAGTTCACCTACTGCATTCTAACTTCTCATTTCACATCCCTTTCCTCTGTTATGCTTCTTGCATATATAAGCACATCTTCCTATCCAAATGGACTGTAACTATTTTTTTGAAATTTTTATTTCCTTCTTAACCTGTCATCTGCTTAGGCTGCTGCATGCATTCAGCTTGTGCCACCATCTGCTTGTTTCAGCTGTTCCCTTATTGTCTTGGCCCCCTAAAGAGATTCCTATTCTGTACTTTCCCTCTTGGAGCCCAGCTGTAAACTCTCCTTTCTGTCCACTTTTTCCACCTTTGCATTGGCAAACCTTTCCATCTACTAATAGACAAATCCTCAATACCAGCTTATGAGGTGGCCTAAGCAGCATTTAGAAACTAAGATTTCTATCAAGTTTTAGAGTCAGTAAATGATAGTTAATTCTTTCTAAAACATTATTCAGTTGTGCTACCTTAGTTACATTGTGTATTCTCTTAAGTAGATAAATTCTGCAATTTCTTCCCAGAAAGCTGTATTTTAAAACCAGTGTTGGTTTTAAACTTTCCAAAGTTAACCTTTGGAAAACTCTAGACTCAATGATCATACAAATTTCAGAATTGTGTCATAATGACCAATTTTACATAAAACATCTCTTAATCTTAATAATATTTCTTTTCTTAAATCCTTTTTGGCTTCTCTATCTGCAGGAAACAGTTCTTAATATTTAAATATTCTTCACTCAATGTATTTTTAAATGAAGGGGAAATGTAAGCCTCTCATGTTGTTTCTATAGTAAAACAAATCTTCTCTGTCTTTGCTCTCTGTAACTGACTCATCACAGTTAGTTTTTACTTATTGAATTTTCCCTAAGAAACACCAGAAGCATAGAAAAATTATTTATAACTGTAAATATATAAGGTCATGCAGGTAAAACTTATAATGCGAGACATAATTACTGAATATCTTGTAGCAGGTTAGAAAAAAATTCTTATTCTAGAAAATGCAAAGAACAGTTAATTTCTTTTGAAATTTTAAGGTAGAATTATCTGTAAATCTAGGAGAGAGAAAATACTTTGAGTGAGAGATCAATAAGTGATTTTTATTAAATCCTTTTATTAAAGGAAAGGAAGGTTCCACAGCAGTAAAAAAAAGGATAACAGACACACTCCAACACACAGAGAGAATAAGCTAGATGAGTGAGTAGTGTAGAAAGACAATGTAAAGAATGAAGGATTAGAAGAAAAATGGCAATTTAGGAAGAAGAGAACATTAAGTATACAAGAAGAAACAACATAATATAATGTAGGATTAAAAAGTCTTGGAAAATCAAGCACAGCTACTGAGACTGAAGGTGAACTTTTAAAAAAAAACCAACAAAACATACAACCAAAAACCCCCAAACATCTAGGGAAAAAAAGATTCAGAATAAAGCAAAAACCAAATATGGTTCAACAATGCAACACAGTTCCAAAATTGTAAGTTATGGTCTTTGATATATTTACGCAAGTGCTGCATGAGAAAGAAAAGATGCATAAGAAAAAAAAAAGTGCTCTGTTCTCTTGATACCACTTAAATTTCTCTCACTTTTCAAGAGCAACAACGTGCCTTTATACAAAAAAGGTGTGTAAAGAATAAAGAATGAATATAATCTCAGATAAACATTTGATGAATCTGAAAGAAATCAGCTTGTTTAGTTGAAAAGACCAAAGTTGGATAGCAAACTTGGATGAGAGTTTCAACATAGAAATTGTTTCCTAAAATGGAAGGGATATTATTATGACAAGATAGTTGATCTTTTAAAGAATGTAAAAAGAAAAGAAAAGAAAAAAAAAAAAAAGAAAAGAAAAGAAAGAAAAGAAAGAAAAGAAAAGAAAAGAAAAGAAAAGAAAAGAAAAGAAAAGAAAAGAAAAGAAAAGAAAAGAAAAGAAAAGAAAAGAAAAGAAAAGAAAAGAAAAGAAAAGAAAAGAAAAGAAAAGAAAAGAAAAGAAAAGAAAGAAAAGAAAAAGAAACCCTAAACCCTTTAAGCCTACTTTGTCTTAAGGAAATCTAGGAAAGCTTTCTAAACAGGTAGCTGTTGAAAGAGAAGAATGTAAATACTTAAGGAAGCTGTGGAACTGGATATTTTAAAGAAGAGGTTACAAAAACATCATTAGGCATGGCCTAGGTATTAAAAGGCTCATTGCAGAAAGTCCCAGACCTTCAATTCTTGAATTACAGAAGCACATAATCAAATCAGAAGCCATTTCACAGCAATTGCAAATTCACAGGAATGAATGCACAGTCAATATATGAGGAGGCTGAGAGAGGATGGACCCTCTGATGTCTAGCCTCAGCCAGCTATGCCATATGTACCATTTTGTTTATATAAATAAGCAAAATGCAGTCTGACTCTCTTGCATTTGTCCCAAAACAAACATAATGTGCTTTCTATATTAACTGATATTCTATCCTTGTTGCCTTGATTAATCATTTTATGCCATCTGCAGCATCAACCTCAATGTGATGCACTGAATCAATTGCTATTACTACAGTGTTTGGAATAGAAGATCAACAAAAATAGAAGTATCAAATAGCATCCTCCATGCCAAATTTGAAGGAAACAAGCTGCCAGTTGGGTTTTATGTAACAGATACACATGACTTTAATAAAACAGATAAGGTTACTTTTCAACAAAGCTATATTAAAACTTTCATTAGTCCTCTGCAGTTCTCAACACCTCCACGTGGATTTTTATCTTGCACAGGAGATAAAAATGCCACGTGGCAACCCAGGATCATACTCATAATGAAACAGCAGCAAGGAGAAACTCACATCAACAAAGAGATGTGTGTGCAGACACATGCATTAAAAGGTTCTGCAAGCAGATCTTCCTAAAGACCCCCCCCTCAGTCCCATTGCACTTTCTGCAGCACTTCTTTAAATCCACAGCAACCTCACCCAGCTGTCCACACACAGAACAGCACAGAGGATGCAATGGCTGAATGGAAAAGTAAAAAAAGTAGAAAAAAATATCATGGATATTAGTTCCTTCTGGTAGTCTCCAAGAAAGGTTTGGTGATGTTTGATGTCTGAAGATAAAGGGGTCAGTGTAAGATAGTGCAGGAAAGATGGGCAGACTGTTGTACTCTATGAGCATTGCCAGGGCATGGACACATGGTAGCCAAGCAGGTTAGCTGAGAAGATGACTTGAAAGAACAAGGCATAGATATTTTTGAAAATGAGTACATTAAAAAACTCTGAACTCAGATTCCTAGTGGGGAAACAGCTTCACAACCGTCAGCAAATTGTGGTTCAGAATCTAAGTTTATGGGGAAAAAAATGTGTGCCTAATATTGTACTGAAAAAGAAAAAAACACCCACCAACCTCTCCCCCCAACTGTAATTGCATGGATTTATAGACTCAAGACTCACATAGCTTAGCATTGTGCAGCTTGAATATTACTGAAGCATATTTGGGTAATGAGTGTCAAAGGAGGGAGACTGCTGATATGGTATATTTAAATTCATTATTGTAGTGGAATTAATTTATGTTAAGAATCAAGGAACTGGGACAGTAGGTATATTGCAAGCCCTTAATTAATAAGTGGAACTAAGACGTAAAAAAAGAGGTAATTTGCCTTTAGAATATAATGCTTCTTCTGTGAATACTCTAATAACAGTTTCCACTTTTTACTTTGAAAGAAGAAGTAATGGATGATGGAATTTTTAAATACTGACCCAGGTTTCAACTAGAATATTTTAGGTTTACCATTTGTGCATATCATGGAATATACAATAAACTATAATTAACAGCTGGAAAGTGACACATTCTTAAGGCAGAAGTGATTAGGAAAAGGGCCAGGGAGCCAGTTTAACCATCTTGCTGAAGCTTTGTTCAACCATTAATTTAATTACTTTGTGTTATATCCTGTGTCACAAGTCTACCACGCACTCAGAAATGCAAAACCTGTTGGGATGCACTCTGACAGCTGCTCAGTTCTATTCAAAGCTGACACTAGTGTTGTGAAAGATGCTGTTTCAATTTTAAGATCTGTTAGTGACCATATAAAGTTACATTTGGTCAGTCTGATCCCTGATGAGAATTCCATGGTGACATAAAGTGGAAACATCAGAGGCTTTTTCAATGGTCCTTAGAATTCAGGACCAACACTCACCTAGAACAATGCCTAATATAGTTTTGAATTTAGTTTTATTGACTTGCAGTTATGCACTAATGGATTGAAACCAGAAAAGAAAATGGTTCCCTCCACTGGTAATGACAGTAGGAGACTAGAAGTCCTGGTTTTTTTCTTTTTTTTTTTTTTTTTTTAGTGAAAGTTTTACATGTTCTTTCTCATAAATATTTCATTTTATCACTCTATTGACATGCTGAATGTGTCTCATTTGGAAGAAGTCAGTGGCAGCTGTAAGGTTCCCAGTGGAGTTCCAGCAAGCTGGAGCCTTCTCCCCCAGGATCTCTACCACTGTAGCAATTCTACGCCCATCAAATACAGATATTCTTGATGGAACTGAGTTGCTGGAAAATGTCTCTTCACATAATTTCATCTCAAATGATACTGCCAGAAAAATCTACAAAAAATGAGAGTGTACTAATTATGGCAGATAATTCTGTGAGACTGAGACTTAAAACCCAATTTATAGTTTTGTTCCTACCTGAGAGGTCAGACTAATCCTGCCTCTGTGTGCCAGGTCAGTTCATCCAACCCACACAAACCTCTTCCATTCTACAAAGCTTCAAACAACTAAAAGTACATGAGGTATGTTTAAGGTCTTTTCCTACTCACATAAGTTGAGCAATCTTTCCAAATACAGATTCCAAGTGAAAAATTTGACCCAAAGATCTCTGGTTTTCTATTTTAAACCTGAATTCAAAATTCTCACGATAAACACCTACGAGGTATGCATTTCAATTAAATTTATGTTGCTATCTTCACTGAAGCTGTCTGTAGGAGGAGTGCAAATAAAATGAAATTTAGCACCCTCATTCCTGAAATTTAGAGCATGTGTGGTATTTTACACATTAAATGTGAGTGCCCCAAATGTCATCATAAAGGTAAACATGCCAGCTTTTGAATATCAGGCTCAGCATGTAGTTGCCATATGTGCCAATAAAATCTGGTTTTAAAAAGGGCAAAAAGGCATGCGAAGGTGAAATACAACTGTTATTTTCCTCCTCAAACAGATAAAATGTTCCTCCCCAAATCTGTGTTACATAACTTTCATAATAACTTTCCTATTTGCACTGTAAATTATTTATACAGACAGAAAACTATTTTAACTATATCTGTATGCTATTTCAAACAGATTAAAACTTCAAATTTAAAAGGACTACTTTTCAGCCTCTAGATTCAAGGCTGCTTTTTCAGTAGTTTTCAAGTGCATATTGCATTATTACATTTAACTTGAAGGTTGCATCATTGACCCTGCAAACAAGTGTACTAAATCATGTTATTTGATGGGCCAAAACTGAAGCTTCTTTCATGGCATGGATTTACAAATTAATTGACATGAAAAAGAAAATACCTATAGAGCTGAAGAAATTTTACATGAGGAAGATGGAAACAAGGATTAATAGATTCAAATAAATGGTCTTTTGTTAATACAAGAAAAAGAAAAAGTGGTGTCTAAGTGACTGACTGTGACATAAGACAATAAAGATTCATCTTTTATATGCTCTATGCAAAACACAAAGACAAGTGGTCAAATAAATGCAGAGCAGGCAAGAAGTTACATATGCTGATACATATTTATATCATGATCTGCTTCTACCGTAAAACACAGAAAACTTTTTAGCACCTTATATTGAATAGTCCCTCTACATATGATAAATATCGACATAGTCCAAAATTCACTGGATATTTATGACCGAAATTATAAATTAAGTGCAATAAAGACAATAGATACTACACCCACATTTCTTTAAAACCTCTTCATTTAATATAATAAAGCAGCCTACTCTGCAATCTAAGAAGGGAACACAATATTTGTGATTATGACTTAGCAAGATTAAAAGTGTATGCATATTTTCCATGTTGGAATGTGTCCAACCAATTATGCTATTCTCTACTGATAATGAACTAACATTAAGTTACATACTGAGGCAACAACGAAAGAACTCACATGTCATCACTCTGGAATCAAGTGTAGCCTTACTAAGGAGAGCATTATCACAAGCGTATTTTGTATAAATCTTATTTTTTAAAATATTAGAACGTTATGAAAGATGTTGTAAGAATTCATTGTGACTCCTCAAATAGAATTTACTGGTCCAGTCTCATTAGATGATCTCAAATCATACATTTCCCTTCAACAATACAAGAATTATTACTGATTGAAAGTGATAAGGGGAAAGAAAATGGTTCTTCAAATTACACCTGCATAAACTTGGTGCTGCAATTCCAATGTCACCTTGGAGAAAACCAGTTTGGACTGATATCTAGAAACCCAGTGTTTCATTAGACAAATGACAAAATATAAGTTTTTCTAAGATTTGAACTTGTAGATGCGTAGACCATAAACAAATGTAGAAAATGTGCCTTGCATTGCATTAGCAATGCATTAAATTATGTATGATAATATACTGACACACAGTGAGCATTATTACCATTATACATTTGCTGTATACAATATAGCCCCCAAACAGGGAACAAGAAAGTGACTGTGTATTGTATTTTATATATTACAGTATACATAAAACCACTCTGTGGTGGTGCATGTTTTGGATTTTACTTTGCTTGTTCTTGTTATATGGGTTATTTTTAGAAAGTTTAATGTAAAATGGTTTGTTCTTTGTACCCCCCTCTTGCTCCTTTCCCTTTGTTCATCCCCAAGTTGTTTGTCAGATATTAGTTAAGTGTCAGTCATTAGTTACATAACCCTCTGGTCCTGTCAGTCACTCTGGGCCTCTCCCTGCATCCAGAAAATGCCAAGAGAGGCGTTGAGTGATTGGGCAGAACCAAGGGTGTCCCCTCCCATTTGGCTATGATTTGATGTTGCACCTGTATGTCATGTTAAGAGTCACTCCTTACTTTTCTGTTATTGGTTTGTCGCTGTACCCCATCCCTGAGACCCTCCCCCTTTATAAGTTGCTCCACTCACATTCTCAGGGTCTCTTCTGATACAGAGCCCTGGGGTGAGGATCCCCCTGATCCAATAAACTCTGTAGCCCTATCTCCGAAGAGTCCCACCTTTTCTCTCCTGCCTTGGCCGCGTCCCTGCTTTTGGTCAGCCAAGAACCACCAGTGTCGTCGTGGTGCCAGGGCTGGCTGAGCCAGGGGACACAGACACTGCAAAACCATCCCAATCCTTGGCAGGAAAAATTTAAAGTACTAAATGATGCAGTAAAATGACAATTTAAAATTAGTAAATCCTACATTTCATTTATTATACTTCAAAGGATAATCAACCATCAGGCATGATGTGATTAGGATCACAAATCTCCGTGCTCCAAATCTGTTTTGTTGTTGGGACTGAATATTTTACTATACTTTCCTCCTACCACAGCAAAATAGATTAAAAAAAAACCAAAAAAAAAACAAAACAAAACAAAACAAAAAAAAAACCACCAAAAAAAAAAAAAAAAACCAAAAAAAACCCAAACAAACAAACAAAAAAACAACCAAGAAATGAATCACGCATCTTTCTCCTTTTGGATGTATTTCCTATGGCTGATGGTTGTTGAAACATGGTAAAAGTCCCCACATCCATATTTGAAGAGGAATAATCTCTGCTCTGCATATATTTTCAGAGTACAGCCATGTGTGTCACAAAAGGCTACAACTTCCATTTTCTCTTCTAATTGCCAGTTTAAGAAGTACTTTCAACTCAGACACAAAGATTAATTAAACCCCACCATATCATTCTATGTGAAGCACTACTGTAAAGCAGCCACAAAATGATTTTTCAAGGTCAGTGACTGAATCACTGGTCAAGATACTAACTGAGCACTGCATTTCCAGCTCTACTCTTGAAGGGATTAATTCTAACATATGAGGATTTCCAACTAAATACTTCCACTGCTTCCTGCATATGCATCCACGGCAACTGTTAACAAAGTGCCTTCATGAATCTTTTCTAACTTTTAGCTGCTTTTTTGGAAACAAAACAAAAAAGCAACTTCACAAAACCCCACAGACGTAGGCACGTCCCCAGGCACTAGAACAGGTAAATGCTTAGTTGCAGTGCGAACCCAGCTCATAGTCTATTTCTATTTAGACTATGATTATTCTAATAATAATAATATTAATAATAATAAATAATAGTTTGCACTGAAATTTAGTAGGAAACAACTTTAAAGCTGCTATATTTCATGAATGCATTCCTGCATTTTTACATCTTTAAGTTTGCAAAACCCAGACCAGAAATTTGATTAGATTTAAGAATTAAATCCAAAACCAGCACAGCTAATAATCCAATTTAATCTAAACAACAGAACTCATCTAGGGATTCTCATGTCAAACCCATAATTCTGCTTGAACCAAAGATCAAATTTCATCAACAGAAAGCCATCCCACTTCTTGCTTAAACATTCAAATGTATAATTATCCTCCCTGGGAAAAATGTGGGTTTGTTCCAGCCCAAATCTATTCAAATTCAGATTCTAACCTTGAGTTCTCATTTTGCCTTTGCCTGGCAAACTATAAAAGCACATAGAAGACATATGCTGTGAGGAGACAGAGATACACATATATATCCTATAATTTAACTACCTATGTTTCTGCTGGGTAATTCAGAAAATACACTAATGCAAGAAAAGTGTTACTAGAAAGTTGAGCTCTTTATGGCTTACAGTAATAATATGGCTTATAATACATATAAGTAATATATTATATATATACAGTAATAATTGAGTCCTTTATGGCTTACTTCTGCATCACTTGAGATCAATGAGTCACAAAGTGTAAAGCATTAAGTATATTTTATGATTTTTCAAATAAATTATATAGATTGAAAAAGCTTTAAGTGTCCTAAGCATCAATACTAGTAAATTTGGGGGGTTTTTTTAATACTTTATACATAAACCAAATTCTCTTTCACTCACACCATATTTAAACGTTTCTCTTTATGCTGTTGCATTTAATACAGTAAAATTTTTCATGTATCACTTACTTTTTTGTCTTCATTATATTTGTGGAAAATTTCTTGTGCTCTTTCTTCACCACCATCTGTAAACAGCATAATAATCTTATTGCAGTTAGCTCTGGAGACACTGTGCTGTAGGAGATACAAACAGAAGAGTTTTTATATTTCAGGATATAAAGAATAACAACTGTTATGCCTGATGGCTTTTATAGTTACACACTTGCTCCTTTCATATGGTAATGCCAAAACATAAGAAATGCTTTAGAATTTCCTTCAATACCCTCTTCTGAAAGAAAAATAAAATAAACGAAACACATTTTTATGTTCCATGATACTTAAATATGAGTGAATTCAGATCTGACCCAACAGAGTGGAATAGGGGTTGGTAGTTCCTTTCACCTCCACAAACACGAGGAGAACTCTTCAGCTCATAGTCATCACATCAACCCCAGTGTTCCTTCACAGATGGTCTGCATGAGTCTTGCACACTGAGGATCTCTAAATATTCTTACTCTTCTCTCATCCTTACTTTTTTTTCTTACCATTACTTTCCTTCTGGACATTGGGGAACAATGGACCTGTAATGAATTACTGAATATGCTTTTTTTTTTTTTTTTCCCTGCTGGACTCCTACTCACAAAAACTTTCCAGCTCACTGACTGCTTGAATAAAAACTCTGTTGATTTAAGTGTCCTGTAGGACATCCACTCTTATAGATTTGAAATATTTTTGTCATATTTCCTTAAAATAAGCTTCATCTTCTAAATCTTTATTTCTTTCATGTTCTTTTTTAAACTACTAAAAAAGAGCAGATAGCTGATCTTTAGAAAAGTATTTTAGAATAAGGTCTACATAATATATTGTAGCCAAGATATGGCCACCTAGATTATTAAAATCACTCCATCACCTTCTATTCCAATTATGTTTTATCTCAGACCTGAAAAATGGAGCATGTTCCATTATTTCTGGAGATCAAGCCTGAAACAGAATTAAGAAGCCCCTCTGACTCCTAATTCATCAAAGTAACTAGTAACACCCCTGATAAAAGGTTTTGCAAAGAAATAAAAACACTGTTCCACAGCCAGATCAATAGAGGTGAGCATCAATTTTGGCTCCTCTTTCTTTACTCTCTAAAATTTAAGAAACTACTCCAAGAAAATTGCTTTTTACTTTTGCAGCCATTCCCTACCCTTTGTGTTGCACGCAAATGGTCCCAGTCAGATACACCTTGGTATTTCTGAGTAGTTGGATGTGACAGAGTAAAACCCTTAGAGATCCAGTGAAACAAATTCAATTTCTCCTTCCACAAGTCTGAATTTTGCTATATGAATTTACACTACAGTCAGGAAGATAAATACATGAGTTGTCCTTTCTAAGTCCTCAGTTCCCCCCTGCTCTACTCTTTGTGGCTACAGAGTGATTGTCACCAGGCTGGTCAGGTGTGATGATCCCATTCCCCTCTGCCACTTTTCATTATACTCACTGGTTTAATTCCTGTTCAATATTCACTGAAGAATTAATTATTTTCTTACTATTACTACTTTCAAATTTAATAATTTGGGACCAAAAAACCCACCAAAAAACCAAGTCAAATGAACTAAGCCCCAAGATTCCCTTACATGGAACAACATATAAAACCTGCCTGAAATCAATAACCTCTCTCCAACCTCATCAGCACACTGTTTTTCGGTTGGAATTAAATAATTTATGACCATTTTTCACTTCTGAAATATAACTTGCAAGATACTGCTTTGGGCTGCAATTCTCTTGATATTAAAAAAGTAATAAAAGTAGGGTTGGATACCTCATAAATAAAGGAAATTCACCTACATTCACAGTGATTTAATATATAGACCAAAATAAGATCAGAGGGACAAGGAAGGGGACCAAAATTTGCTCATGTTATGGAACTTTTTGAGGCATTTTGAAAGAAGCACTACTATGGGCAATAGGAACTTGAGCTTGGCTTTGCTTTCACCAAAGCAGGACTTTTCTGTGGCTTACTTTATCAGAAAAAAACAGTTTTCTCTTATCTCTTCCTACTTACAGAAGGGCATTTACTTACACTACATTGTTTAGACACTAAAGTCATGCTAAAGAAAAAAAAATCCAAAATTTTAGCATTATTGCTAAAAATTAGCAACATTGCTCCAAACATTATTGGAAACCTGAACATGAATAAACTCAAATCATATGATACTGCCCCATCCCTGGAACTGTTTAAGGCCAGGCTGGATGGAGCTCTGAGCACCCTGGTCTAGTGAAAGAAGCCCCTGTCCATGGCAGGGGTGTTGGAACCAGATGATCTTTACGGAATTTAAAACACATCTTCCTCCTCCTCCCCGCTCCTTTGGTCTAAGATGGAGAAATACTGGCTCAGGGAGTCAACCCATTACAGATTGTGAAAAATTGATGCTGTAAATTCATAATTTTTCTGAACAGTTTGCCTGAACAGTCCAATGGGCCACAGCTCAATGGGAAGGTGGTGTCTATGCACGAGCTTCCCCAGGAAAAGAAACAACTTCTTGGCTTAAACCACAAAAGAATACAAGTGGAATTGGGCTATGTAGTAATTTTTAGGTCTCTCTTCTATTTGATACAGGCCTTATGTTGTTTTTTGTTTTTGTTTTTTTTCAAACAGGCAAGCGAGACATTTAATACTGCATCTAAAATTGCTTTTATTTTATACAAGTTCCCAATCTTTAAAATTAGCTAAGTGGTAGATTACAATTATATCTTGTGACATGCCATTTTAGGAATGCCATTTTCACTACCTTTTATTTAAGAAACCATAGATATTACAGTACAAGGGAAAAAAGAGGAGGCTGAACTGCTGAATCTGAAGTATCATTTTCAAATAAGCAAGTTAATTTAACAATAAATGATAGGTAAATGTTGTATTAAAAATATGGAATCCAGATTATCATTAATCATATGAATTATTATGTTGAAACACCTTAAGTGTGTATTGCCATTTAGGAACACATCAGACAGCAATTTTTTCATGGTACCAATATTACTGGAATATTGTTTGAAATAATTGTCATCCAGAAACAGCATCCACAAAATTATTTTGAAAATTTGAGCAATGCTGCTATTATAGGGACCTTAAAGCAATTGGACTATTTGAATTCATAAATATACAACTGGAAACTATCCCAAAGAATATTTTTTGTTGTTTCTTTAAGCCTTTATTATACCCCCTATTATAATGCCTTGTCACCAGAGTCTTGGGCTAAACCCATCACTTTATTCTTCCTGCTAAATGGATTTGGCAATATTTGGAGAGTGTGAGTATGTATATCCAAAGCCTTATGCAATCCACAATGTCCAGCAATAACTTCCAGTCTAGCAGAGATCATGTGAGCATAATCACACTTCTGCCTCCAGCTACAAGAGACAGGCCCACTTTAACACTCATCTCCAATTACTTTTTAAGTGATACTTTAGCCCTAGAAAAAAGTCTAGTTTGAGGCTTCCCCTGTGTTCAGCTTTTCTTAATGTTGCCTGTACATAAAGTACATATCTGAAAATTAGAAAGTGCAATGTATTTAAACCATGAAAATAATGCATTTTATTTTTGAGGAAATTATTTTTTTTATCCATGAGAAAGATAGAGGAATTACAATAGTCTCAGTTAGGGAATACTAGTTTTTAGGCATAAGCAGGTGCCTAGTATTCCTCTATTAACTAACTCATTTCCTCCCCTCTGTCTTGCTCAGACCATGATAAAGTATTTATGACTTCTAATAAGTGTGAAATTGTAGGTTAACTAAGCATTGCTAGGATATGATGTGGTAAAATTGAAATAATAGCAGAATAACACAGATCTTTCCATTTCAGAATTAATGGCAAGTCAACCACTACCACAAGTATGTGTCAACTGTGAATCACATGTTAAATGAAACACCAGCTGAATGAATGAAGTAAAACAGTACAACAAATTGAAAACCAAATTAATTCCAAAGTCTTTGCAACCTACTGGGGAACCTGCAATGAAAAAAACCACGGAAACGCTGTTGGGGCATTTACTTGCTAAATATAGGTTTGCACTTCTACCACTTAGTTACACAATGAAGGAGCATGCAATGGCCATCTGAATATTCCAGTTCTCCTTCTTCACTTGACAATAGACAGATCTTACTTAAATACTTACATTTAGCAGCTGCTCAAAAGCATAGCTAAAGCCTTTTTTGTAATCCGTAATTCCTTTAGCAGAGATTTTATAGACAGCTTCTTTCAGTTTCTTCTTGTTTCTCACATTAGCTTGGACAAGATGATTAAAGCAACTTACATTCTGAGCATTATTATTAAACTGGAAAAAAAAATAGAAATAGCATTAAAGACAGTTAATTTTCTTTTCTGTGTACTGTAGCAGTAAAGATCATTGTTTTCTGGATTTTTGTGATATAAAGAATGTCAAACCCACATTTTCATTTCCCCTATGCCGAGAGCAACTATTAGTGGTGGAGATTACAAAATGAGACTATATACTAAAAAAACCAAACAGGCATTTGATGCTTGACTCAGTGGCAACCCCCAAAAAATCTATTATAGTGGAAAAAAATCCCACAAATTTTGTTTCAAGTTTACATAAAGAAATAAAACTCAGAAATGCAGAGTTGAGGAAATAATAATAATGAAAAAACCCCAAAAACACAACCTTTTTTAACTCCCTGAAAATACTGGTTGAGTTATCAGGTGACTTCCATATTGCATGAATTAGTTTGGTGGTTTACAATCTGACTTTGAGATCAGAATCAATTAGAATATGTAAATTATGGAAGACAAAATACACTGTTGGAAGCACAGGACAGTATAGCTGCAAATATGAGAATACTGATGATAGCAATAGAAATTTGTGTCTTGAGAACACATACTTCTGCTGTCTTACATATCCATAATGACTACTCCCTGAAAAGTAATTTATATGATTTTCTGACATTATGTAAAAACATACACAGAAAAATTTTATAGTGCAAAATGTTGTCTGCATAAGTGGAAATCAGTTTAAGATTGCTTTCTAAATTTGTCTCTGTATAAATATACATATATTCACGTATACTTAAATACAGACCTCACAATTTACATTTCAACTGAAAGCAGATAATTATGCCTCTTCCTGATTATGGATGTTCAGTGAAAGTAAACATAAATGTAGTTTTATGCGCTCAACCTGGTGCAAAGCCTTAAAATAACTTAAAAATCAACCTCATTGGCTAAAATCTTACTACTGCTAGCTAGTTCAATAGTGCTCTATAGATTAAAAGGTAAATAAGGTCACAGGTTTCAATAAATGCTCAACTACTTACATGCCTAAAATAAATCACTAAGTACCAGGCACAAAGCACAGAGAGAGAACTGCTGTCAGCAGCAAATACCAGCCTGCAACTGTAGAACATATATAACAAACAAAACTTAAAAGGAGGAAAGTATTAATAATATTAGACCATTTTTAATAACGCCTAGTATTTCAATTAATGTTATTAGGGGGTTACACTGTATGTTTTAATGTATTCCATATAGCCCAAGTAAGAATATTTTTGGGACCAAAAAAACCCCAGCATGTTTTGCTGCTTAAGCAAAGCCATGAGATGCTCACACAAATGTAACCTGTTCACTTGGATGCAAAACACTGACACACACAACGATGTTTCCAAGAAAGTTTCTTATAGAAGTAACCAGAAAATCACCTAATGATTATTGGATACATAAACCATGAGGGAGTGAAAACAGTTATTGAGCTGTGGAATTATTTCAGTTTGCCTCAACCTAAATTTATAGCCACGGTAGGAAAATTACAGTCATAAAATAATTTTATAAAGACAAGGTCTGAAAACCAGAAAAACAAGGTCTGAAAACAAAATCTTGTCAGATTTTGAATTGGGGCAAAAGTACAGCAATTGTACCTGGAAAGTAGAAAAAAAATATTACCTAGTAGGCAGCACTGCCATACAAAAGCCAATTTCATCTGAAAAGATAAAGTGAAAACATTCCTCTGCTTCACCAGTAATATTACATAGAAATTATTTAATAGCCTAATACAAAATATATCCTGAGTTTAATCCTATGGCCTGTGCATGTCTTGTCTTGGCTATAGCAAACAGCAATTTAGAGGTTCAAGTGAAAATTCAGTGACAAGAGAAAATTTCTCCCTGGAATGTCACAAACATTAAACTGCCAGTCTAAGTTGCTTGCTAGCAGTCCCGCAAACATATCAGGATAATTATTTATAAGAAGGTCAGGTATCCAGCACATATAAAATTATACAGAAATTCTTTTTAAAATATTTTCAGGAATACTGGTTCAAACTGTGCAGGCAGCTGACAAGGAAATTGTGCAATACTACACTAACATTGCACTGTACTCATAAATGCTCTTAAGTGAACAAAGTGCCAAGCCAAAGCGTCTGCATCTGTAGATGCACAAATGCTGATGTAAAATGCAGGAGAGAAGTGACACATTTGTAGCATGGAGAGTTCCATCAACCAAAGTCTGCAAATGTTGTAATTTAATTAAGCAGATGTATGAGCCAGCTGTTTGCAGAGACATCAGTCAACATTAATGTTAATGCCAGTCAGAAAAGCAGATGAGCAGAGATTTTGATTAGATGAAGGAATCAGTAGATGGAACAGCAATCCTCCAGAATGAACATTTCCCTGTTTGCTAGGAGATGAAGACAAGGCTCAAATCTGACTGATGAAAATGCTCAAAGAGGGAAAGAAAATTTAGGGGTGAATTTAATTAATCTGAACTCCAGTAAAGTACTGAAGTAATAGAAGGATTTCATCTATAAAAGCCATCAGATCATCCTTAAAACTCACTTTCCATATGTGACAAACACCAGGATCATTCAAAACTTAGAGTTAGCCAAACTGAGCTTTTAGTTATGTTTATCTGAAACATAATAGCAAGAGTGGCACCATAATTTTTTACACATTAAGATGTGTAAAAATTTACACATCTTAATTTAAAAGCCAAAATAACTGCTATAAGCCTTTACTGATTACTGGTCATATTGTTTGACCCCTAAGTACCATAATAATGCTTATTTCAGTTCACAAGATTTCTTGAAAACACAATCACTCAGTGTTAAAATGAAGAAGGAATATGCAGGCTTTCAAAAATTAGTTGCTATTTCAGAAAGCCCATGTTCTCACAAAATCAAATCCTGTCAAAGGTGTAAAATTAAGGTAATTACAACCTATGCTTTATTGAACAAAGTGTTCTCAGTGTATCTATGTGAAATATGTCAGTTGTGTATTTATCAGGCTGGCATTCCCCCTAATTATTGCAGTAAATATAAACATATCCAACAAAAGTGCTACTGGTAAAAAGGAAATAAATTGATTTTTTTATTCAGCCATGGGCTCAGTGATTCACTTACAAAACAACATATGACATTTAGAGGCAAGTCATTAACTGGCTAAAATGGAAAGCTACTCTATAGATTCTGTCACCAACAATGGTAGCCACTATTTTTTCAACTATATGAAAAACTTATTCCTTGTCTAAGCTAAAATAAGAGAGGTTTGCAGCAAAACAGTTATAAATCATGGGAAACAGGGTAACCTTGAGCTTTTATTTTAAAGCATCATGAAGTATTAATATAACTAAATCTGTCTTGTAGTTGTACCTTCAAGGTAAAGGATCTAATGCAGTTTCCACTGGATTATTTCTCAGTTACCCATTTATTTATATCCTTTAGCAGTTTCCACCTTTGGGATGTCCCAGAACAATCCTCTGTCCTGAGGAAATTAAGACCTCCTCCTCACAGGTTTGGGCAGGAATAGCTAAGCCTTCTACTGGGGCACAAAATGTGCCAAGAGAACTTGACCTCATTGACCTCAGACCACCAGTACAATCTTTGGCCATATATGGGGCAACTCAATAACCTGAAATTAAAGAAAACCAAATCAACTTATCATGAAAGTCCAAACAAAGGGCTTTGGGCCTAATGCTGCTTGAACTTTGTCATTCTGGGGAAGGTCTGGAACAGAAACACTAATCTGACAGTATTACAAGGACTTTATCTTCTGACTCACAAAAGGATCAATTTGTGAAAACCAAGTGAAAAACAAACAAACAAACAACAAAACAGTGAAAAATTATACAGAACTGCAGCAAAAGATCTAAGCTTGAGACCTTTTCCCTCCCTTGGGTAGTCCCACTGAGCTGTGGGATCCTTCAGCCACATGGACCTCTGCAATCCACAGTGCCCCAGGAGAGGAACTTATGGAAAACAAGAAGATGTTGTTCTGAAAACCTCTTCTAATTCCAGAATAGTTACTTATGCACTGCTAAAAGCCTCCTCTTTTCCACAATCCCAACCTGGAAATCCTTCTAATAAGGTTACTAAAACTGCTATCAGAACATTTGGTTACTGGGGAATTCAAGGGAAGTGAAGCAGAAATACCGATTTATTGCCTATATCTGGTCCCAGGCTAAAGACTTTGTGGATATGCAGATCAAAAAACTGATAACAAGATGCTACAGACAGGTGTTTTCATTAAGAGGTCAGTGTAAGGCAAAAGAAGTGGGGAGAAACAACCCTCTCCCCGGAGAAAACATCTGAAATGAAGAAAGAAAGTATCAGAATTCAGAACTGGGATATACAGGGACTGATAAAACATTTGAGATGTTTAGCAGAAAGATCAAAGCGATCGATCAGCCTGGAAAAAAAAAATCAGGAAACAAAATACATCAGTAAAAACCAAACCCAAACCAAATAATTCACAATATATTGTGGGGCTCCATTCTGAAACTACATTCTTTTTAATACATTACCTGCTTAGCAGATACAAACTACCCTGTCTATAGGGAACTTATTTTATAAATCTGCCCTTTGCAGATACCAGCCAACCTCTCCAAAGCTGACAAACTTTAGAAAGCTACACAGAGCATATAAGTCCCAGGGACAGCCACACTTTAACATCACATTTTCAAGTATTACTCAGTATCTTGGACTCCTTCTGAAATTTCTCACCAATGAAATGAGAAAAGTTCTGAGTTAAGTGAAGCAACAGGAAATAAAAAAGTAAATCCAAGGCAATTCCCCACTAAAAGAATATGCTTTTTCCCTTTTCTTTGTGCAAAGAATTCCAAATCCTCAAATTTGCCTTTTAATTTGATATTAGTTAATTTGCTATAAGCCATTTAAGCAGCACATTCAAACAGTGCACAAACTTTTAAAGCCTGTATTCTCATAAACACTTCTTCAAAATGCACACACAGCTAATACCATTTATTCTGAAGACTGCAGAACTGTGAGAGAAAAATCCTTGATTTCACAGCAATGTATAAATTGATGAGTATTTCCAATTCTCTTCTATATACCCATCTATCCCTCTCTATAATTCTATATGGATCTCCATCTCCCAATGAGATATATAAAGGATATAAATTTAAGGGATATAAATCCAAAAAATGCAATGTCAAACATTCTGTTGGCAAGTGTAGGAGGATATTTAAATACAAATAAAACATTTCAGTTGATTCTGATTCTTCTACGAAAGGAAACACAGAGCTTTCCCTTCATTACACTAAGACTTCACATTTATTTAATGCTAGAAAAACAAGTGGGCTTTGAAAAAAACATCAAAAAAGAAATGTTTTAAATAATCAAAGAATAGTAACTTGGGGCATTATTTTTTATCAGAAAGTGTTCATTTCTGTTTCTGACAATCAATTTTTTTTTCAGCTGTATCTGACATCTTCATATAAATCTATATCTATATATGTATACATAATTATAAATATGTACAGTTGTTTAATTGTTTGACATGATCAAGAAAGCAAGCTTCAGCCAACATTAATTGATGCTTTCCAGAAAAAACATTACTCCACTAAGTAAAATCACACTCCTCAAAAAGCGTGGCTATAACTTAACATAATCCTCACAAGAAGAAACAGAGGAAATCAGCACGAATTCTGTGATTCAGTTTGAAAAGGATAAAATCTTCTGTAAAGCGTCTCATTATTGCAAAATCCAAACCAAACGCCAATAAATGGAAAACTTCAAAAAAAGTTTCAAGTTTAAGTCACTAGGTGGCACTAAAACAAAATAAGTTGAACTGGTCTTAAAAGTATCAGGAAATGTGGGATTTTACATTTCTGGTGGAGGACATTGGTGCTTTCTGTGACTCAGAAATTCTCATTTCAACGAAAACAATAAAATATATCCATGTTCTAAATTACTGAAAAAACACAAATATTAAAATCTACCCTTCTTCCTTGAAGGAATATTTCCACATCTTGAACACAAAAGGTCCTGACTCGAGGAGGATGAAAATGATGGAAAAGCTGCAAACCAGCTTAGTTTCTAAATGTCCTTCTGTGCCTCCAAAATCTGTAGAAGTGACAACATAAAGTATGTAGGACCAGATCTTTGTAAAACTTCAGATTTTCCCAATCATCCTTACCTACTGCCTCCCTCTTCTGTCAGTATTGATTCAATATATCATGTTTAATCAGAATCTTCAGGAATTACCTAAGTTAATAGCAAAAACAAAACAAAACAAAGCAACCCAACCCTCCCCACCCAAAACCAAAAAAACAATAACAAAAAACCCACCCAAAACAAAACAAATCAAAACAAACAAACAACAAAACCCTAGGAAAAAACTCCATTTCCAAAATTTCTTACATGAAATGAAAACCTGACTTAATCTGCATGTAAGTTTTGCATTTTTAAACATTCATAAGTGTTTATCTGTTATAGAAAATTATATAAACTTGAACCAGGCACTAATTTCTACACTTAAACTTGCTATAAAGATAAAACATTTAGAATACCAAAATACCAATAGCTTAATAAATCAAAAACATCATTCCAGGAAAACTGAAATTTGAGGAAAATAGAATGAGTTTGCTAAAGACTTACTCAGATACTACTGCTGCTGACTTTCAATCTGCTGAGGTTTGTTGCTATGCTACTTCTACCTCATGGCTAAATCAGTTTGGTGACCCAGTTGTATCTATATGTATTAAATGAGCAATAGTGAAATAGATCTGATTTCACCAGGCTTTCATTTTGTAGCTAAATCCGGCTTTGTCATTTTCTTTTCCTTTTTTTTTTTTTTTTCTCCCCTGCTGCTTTAGGCTTGGTAATAGGATTTCAGGGTTAATCCCAAGAATAACTGAATCTTGAATAAGGCCAGTTAGAATCTGAATTTGAGCAGTGAGAACATATTATAAATATTTATCAGAACCCATTTAGAGAATACTATGAAGGCAATTTGCAAAGTTTTATTCCCATGTAAATTCTCAGTACACAGAAAATCTGAGGCAGTTCAAGCAATAAAGGTTTGTAATGTGACATGAGAGAAAATAATATGTGATATCGAAGTTCACATATTATTTTCAGATATCATACCTTGCTATAGAATAACTTATTTCTCTTATTCTATGACTTATGTACAGACAGTCTTCAGTACAATCCTACAGATACAAGGTAGAGAAAATATAAGAAACTTATTCTTGTACTGAGAAGGAGAACACCTGCATTTCTTAAATTGGATTTCAAGTAGCAATGAAACAAAATTTGGAGTATATGTCAATTTGCACTATTGGCATTTCCTGAGATTTGAAATGTATCACATTTCTCTTCACTGTTAAACATATATATGTTCATCATACACCAGAATTCGCAGAATTCAACAATATAACTGTTAGCTCAATAAATAAAACTGTGGAAAAAATATAATAATATTTTATGGCAGAATAATATAAGATAAATATCAGGGAAAAGACCAAACACAAGGCCAAAGTCTGCTCTCAGTTAGCTTTGTTAACCTTTATAACCAATATTATTATCTCTGCATAAATCAGCAGATCTCCCACTAAGTACCCCAGGATTAATGTTCAGGCCATAAAGTAAAATGCTGCACTGCCAATCTCAGAGTTACAACACTGAGCATCAGCGTAGGCTGATGTTTGCTTAGCAAGGTGAAATTTATGGTCTTTTTATGCTGCTGCAGCTAAGTTAGCATGTATTATTTACTTCAAATCATGTGCTTGTGACTTCTACTGAAAAATTCAGTACTGTAAACTTCAGCATCTCCCAGGGAAAGCTGCTGATCTAAACGACAGCACTGCTGTAGTGCTGCAGCCCTGCAGCCTGCCCTCCATAGCACTGCTCCCCAGATGCACAGGGGTAGAGAGCTAAAATGGGAAGAAACTTTCTAGAAAATTATTTTTTAGACATTTTTCTGTTATCACTTGACAGGGAGAATCTTCATTCAGTCCAATTCAAGGGGTTTAAAACATGAAACACCCTTGCCAAAAAGATGAATCATGAGAACATATCAAGTTGGAAGGGATCCACAATGATCATCAAGTCTAACAGCCTGCTCCATGCAGGGCTACCAAAAACTAAACCACAGATCTAAGAGCATTGTCCAGACACTTCCTGAACTCTGACAGGCTTGGAGTAATGACCAACTCCCAGGGGAGCCTGTTCCAGTGCCAGACCATCCTCTCAGCAAAGAACATTTTTCTAATGCCCACACTGACCTCCCCTGACATTCCTCACGTCCCCTCACTGGTCATCAGAGTGAAAGTTTTAAGTATTAAACTGTTACCTACAGATTCTCTTGATATGTGAGGTGGCTACTCAGGGTATGAAGATGAATGTTTAATTGGTGCAAGAAGTTACAAGACAGAGATGCATTTTAGCATCAGCTCACATGGCAGAGGGACAGCAGGGGCTACAGAATCACCTCTGCATTCTCACATCTTGACTCCAAAGTGCCTGCCCCCCTTTTAGGGCAGAGCACTGTGCTTGGGTGGGCAGGTGCCTGGAGCTCCAGAGCAGTGAGGAGGCTGCAGCAGCACACTGCTGACATGGGAGATGCGGCTGCTAAGGCAGGAAGTGAGAGGCAAGAGGGAAAAGTGTGAGTCTGGGAAGTGTGAGACTTGAGAACTCGAAGAGTATTTCATTCATGCTTTGCCTAAGTTAGGAGATCCTTTAGATTCACTCCAAACTACAACACTGGCACACATAATTATTACCTAAAAAAGAGATGATTGTTATAGAATATATATTTTTAAAAGGGGGAGGTCACAGAACAAATAGCCTCCACCTCATCTCAAAACTTCAGGACAGCCTGCATTTTCTTCTTTTTTTACTAATATGGGAAGTAATTTTTCTTTAGAGGAACCACTAAATCCAGCCCAGCCCAGCGTCTTCAGAACTGGTAAGGAATGAGTTTATTGTTGAAGAAACCATTCTCCTGTAAAAATTTTTAATTACATTGTCACAACACTTCCTGATAATAGTCTCCTAGTTGGAAAGCTGACTCAGCAATGCATTTTTGGTCCACCATCTGACATGCCATAAAACATCCCAAGATCAATGATATGTCTGACAAAGCAGGAGCCTCTTTAGTAAGATTGGTGGTTTACTGAAAATGAAGAAACTGGAAAGAGCCAACAGATTTATTAGCCAGTGGAATCATGAGGTAGAGCTATCAAATCACTTCATATGCCACTAAACCACACATTTTAAATACTTGTTTTTATATACTACTTTTTATAAACTCCTCCTTTTAAATACTACTAATATATTATAGAATTCAGATTTATTCTGAAAATCACAGATGCCCATGCCATGTTTTGTTAAAAGTCTGACTCCCTGACATTTGACAAGAGGAAACAATAAAAATGTGTATTGATGCCCAAAGCAATCCCTGAAAGTAGGAATGGAGGTGACTTCTCTAGTCAGCTATATTGTACAGTAATAAATATGCAGTTTCCAGCAACTCTCCAGCTCCTGACAGCCTAATGTAGAATTTGAGCTTCTTATTTCCATTCCCTTTGGCTCTTCATGCACTCAAGCACTCTATTCCCTAAAATTAACATTTTGTGACTGATGCAAAATTAAACAGATCTTCTTTTTAAATTTGTATTATTTCTTTTCCAAATCTTTCCATTTTTATTTTGTCAATCTTACACATATTTTGAACATTTTCTTTCCACGGTAAGCTAAAGTTACAGTTAATACCTGTGAAGCGCATTTCAGGTTTGCACAGAACTTAGTATGGAATATTTAAGAGAAGAAACCTTAAGTAAGAGTAAGGAAATGGATTTAGTTGGTTTGGAGATGAAAAATTTGTGTAAAACAGAAGGGCTGGTCCTAGAAGTCTCTAATAGTGAAACTTGCATATGTGTTCACATGAATGTTCTGCATTTGTTTGTGTTATCTGCCTGGACTTCCTGATTTACATATATTATATATATATGCAATGCATGTATGTGTATATACCTGTGCTCCATGTATATTGTGCCAGCTGGGAAGACATTTGGTAGGATATATGGCACAGAGCTGCAGCAGCCTCAGCTCTCTTGGGGTTTTGAATCTGGCATGATATGCTTTCCCCTAATAGGTAAAATAATAGATGTATAAACAAATAAATTGCAGAGTTCAGAAGGGTTGGTTATTAATTTGTAATTCTAAAAGAAAAATAACTTAAGCTTCTAAAGGTTTGTCAGGTTTATTTGTAGCTATGTAACTCTCAGTTTAACTGAGAAATTAAGAAAAAAATAGTTCAAACACATTCTTTCTTTCTAAATCCTGTAGCAATATATCAGGCAAGTCCAGATGGTCCTTGAATAAAAACATGAGTCGCTTCTGTGTGGGATGTGTCTGGCTGTAGTGTTACAAAGGCTTAGTAGCTTGTGCACATTTCTGAGGTGAATGTGGTAACTTGGCCTCTGGAGATGGTCCTGGTCCGAGCTGTAATTCTCAGAGAGATCAGAACTGACATGATGTTTATGTTATATTGGTTTTTACACACTGACATTATTATTTTAAGCCAGATATTCCAGAAGAAACATAAGCAAGTACCACAAGGAATGTTATCACTGGGACGGAAAAGTAACACTTCATTTTCACCTCTCTGTCGCAGACTATTCTATATATGTCTGCTTTATATAAGTAATTGCCATTTGGTCGTATTGCACAGGCAATATTGTAGGGCATGTTAAAATAAAGTTAACAAGAAAATTTTACTTACCCTAAAGATAAGAGAAAGCTTAACTACTGAGCATGTCTTTTGCTAGCTAGACATGGGAAAACTGTTAAGTATATAGAGAAAAGAAAAAAGTAATTGGCATGTATTCCCTGTTTGCAAAGATGAAAGCTTGGCAATATTTACTATTTTGAATATTTTTATCACCCAAAGGTCATGAAGTACTTTCCAGTCCATTAACAACTAAGATGGATGATTGTCAATTGTCAGTGGACAAACATTGACAATTGACATTGTTCTGTCCAAGTTGACAGGACAAAACAAAACGAAAAAAAACTCACCCACCCACCGAACCAAGATCTTTACATATTCCTGATTTAAGGCTAAAAGGGGCAATGAGACATTCCAATCTGACCTCTGTCATACTGTCTCACCACCCACCTATCACTGGTCATTAAAAATCCCTTGGCAACTTCTGCAATAAACCATAATAATTACATTTAGTGGTAGATGCTTGCTTAAAGTGCATCTTCCAGAAAGGCATTAAATATTGATATGAAGATAATAAGAATCTTTTATTGGAATTTTTTTACGCATTTTAACTAGTTATATGCCAGTCAAATTTATTTGGCTTCAACTGGTGCTTCTTGCAGTGTTTTCACCCGACAGGTTTGAGAAATTATGGATACAAGAGCTTCCCCAGCAACAGCACTTCTCATCTGTGCTGACATCAGTCATTAGACTATTTATCTCTGCACCCCAGAACAACCAAAAAAAAGCTCAAATTCTGTGAGCTGGAGAGCATGTCTCAAATTCAGCTTCCCAGATGGTGCACTCAGGTGTGTCAAAAGATGCTTTCTAGAGCCAAGCAATCAACTCCAAAACACTTTTATGTCCTCAGAGAAGACACCTATAATATTTTTTGTAAAATCTGAGCCAATCCTTTCTGTGTTAAATTACTGATATGTTCCACAAATATGTAACAGTATTCAGCTACAAGACAGGAGTCACACAGTCAAAATCCGAGTTCAAACACTTACAATTTGCCTTCCAAGAGGGAAAATGAACCATCAATCCATACATTATTTAGATGAAAAGTTTTCTCTAGCAATGTCACTGAAGCTGTACAAGCATTTCTAGCTCATCATGTCTGATGAAGATTGCAAGAAGTTTGAGTCCCAGTGGTCCCTCACTTCTTTTTTCTTGACAACGAACTGTGTAATTTGCTTTCCTGAGGATCAGGGTCCCACTGAAGTCAATCTCATTTCAAAAAAGTCAGCTAATATAATATCCTCACTACCCTAATATTCTTCTCAACTCCAGCTCCCCCTGAAAGACTTTTAACAGATCTTTACTGACTCCTTTCTTGACTTTCCTTTTGGAGAGAGGTCAAAAAGAAACACAATTCTACAAGCAGCAAAAACATTACATGATGTTGTTTATACCACTGTAACTCCTGCTGCTAAAAAGAAATTTCTTTCCAACTTCTTAATAATCCCTTGGCTTCCATAATTCCCAGATTTTTTCAGTTATTTGCAGAATACTCATCTTCATTACATTTCCTAAATGTGTCTTCCAGATCTATTTCCCCTACACCTATTTCCATAGACACATAGCCTTGCTTTACCTAAAATTATTAGCAATGCAGAAATTAAATACTAGATTTTGATCACAACTTCTCTGAGCTTTTTTTAACCCTGCAACTACAGTGCTTATTAAAGATACCTGCATGAAAAAAAAACCCACATTTAATTCACTTGCTCCTTGAAAATGGCAGATGCAAGATAATGACCTACCATTAAGGAATGCTAATGATTTTCCATTAAGGAACATTGTTATGAAGATGTGTTTATCTGCAGCTATTGTTGCCCTTTTCTTGAAAATGAACCATTCAATTTAAGAGAAACTGAAAGGTCAGTTAGATGGATTGCTGTTAAGAGAATCAGGAAGCACAACACAGACCTAAACTTGCTTCTATCACTTTTTAGTGACTAGGGAAAAAAATCCAAACCACATTCCCCTGCCAAAAGAAAGGAATTACATGTATTTGTTTACTGCCTCACACAGTTATAATGCTGAGGAGCCTGTACACTTAATTGCAGCTACCGTGATTCATTACCTGAAATGCTTCAAGATTAAACCACTAAGAGAGGTTCTTATGCAGACACACTTATTGTAGAGGGAATCTGATTCTCTACCTAGTTTTTCATTTGTCAAATAATGAAAAAGATGATAAACATCTTCAGATTTTCTCCTCAGTATTGTCCATTAAGGAAAATGAGAAAGATACAAAGCACATCAGCAAACCCCTTCATACAGGAATCCTTCTCATTTCCTCTAGATCCACCAAAAGAAATATTTCAGTGCCACTGACACAATGATCATGTTTAATTTCTCCCTCAAGTGCTGATGTTGTTTGGAAAAACTTAGCACCACTGAAATTTTCTGGGTCAACATTCAAAAACACAATAAAAAACCGCTCATACCATTTTAGAATGCAATTTAATTTCAGGTCCACTAAAGCATTACATTGAAATAATAGAGGAAACAAACTTTAAGTTATTTTTAAATAAAAATCTTCAAGCTTTTGCCAACGGAATGGAAGTACCCTCATACAAAGCTAAAATTTCTGGCAAAGATAGTACGAAGCATGACATAGTACATGGCTGTAGAATTTAGCACCTTTCTCCTTCTCCTTCAGGCTAAGGTTTCCACCCATGGCATGTTGGTTAATTTTTAAAATAAACTTAAGAAAGTAGTTCCCAGAAGGAAAAAAAAAATCTTGTATTTAAGATAGTGTAGGTGTAATATGAACTGCAGAATACAGGATGGATCATGTAGCAGAAAGGAAAAGGAGCACTTGATATACTGAAACAACTTTTACAAAATTTTCTTTTCTCTCTGGTAGCATATTTAAATATTTTTATTAGGAAGGAATAAAGATTTTTTTCAACTCAGGAGTAAGAGAGACAAAGTAAACAGGTTTGCAACAACTGAGCTGTAGAATTGCATGAAAAACTGCTATTAAAAATCAGTGTATCATCCACTGATTTTTTATTTTTATCCCCAACAATAATTTCATAGGCTAGGTGCACAGTTTTTTCTTTGAAATCAATTAATGTAGAAATCTCCTTCTGAGTTTACTCAATGTGCAGAATTCAGAAGAGCAGATGAGCTTTCTATTTTCCCAGAATATGATTATGTTCTATCTCATATGCTCATGACCTTTAATTTCTAGTTCCTAAACAGTAAATACTAGTTTGGATTTTTACAAAAGCTAATGGAATTTAAAAAGTACAACAGCTCCTGACCTTTAACACATCTGTTGCTGTAAGGGAGTTTTCTCCTTTGTGTGGTTTTCTTCACCTCTGCAGATTTGAAATACATTTCCCCTGCACACTGCCCACAATCACAAACAAATTACACTCCCTGTGTCAACATCTGAAACCAAGTCACTAAATCACGACGTGCTGGGATGGAATTGCTGCCCCTGTCATCTACTGCTCGCTGCTATCAAAGCCTGTAACCGGATTAGTGGGAAAACAGCTGTATTACTCACACATTTAAGCCCTTTCAAACAGCAGGTTTTCTCCCTGCAACAAAGCACAGCACTTCAGATAAGGAACATGCAAATCCCAAAGGAAACCATGATATATTAACCCCTGGCTATCTTTTTATGACTTAATAGCTCATTCAACCTTTCCTTCCCTGGAAATAAATGCAGGAGCTATGTTTATTCAGTAGAAGTAATGCTTTTAGCCCATCTACTTTTAAGCTTTTTTTTTCCCTAGGATTTCCTCATATACAAGGCACAGTTCCTTAAATCCTCCTGTCACTTTTAAGAAGTGATTGACATGAGCTCAAATCTGTGTCTTTCAGTTGTGGGCATGAATCATCGTGCATATGCGCTTTGTGGGACAACATCTTGGCAGAGGTTAGCAGTGAAACAGCTCTCTAGTTAACTCAAAACCCCAGACCAAAGACTCCATGGTTATTAAAGCTAACAAGCCATAAAACAACTGTCACATTTTAGGTCAAAAGATCCATGAGGGAAAGAAAAATTGTAGATAATGTCCAGTTGGTGGTAGTCTTCATATATCCCTATGCTAATGCTGTATTAATGGAATATTTCACTTAGCTCTTTGGAGTTTTTGATTAGCCTATTATGTCTAATACTGGGACACTTCAGGGGAAAATGTTCTTAAGCAAAAATATGCAACACATGAATATTTTTTAAAAAATATTTAATAAATATGGATTTACTTCACCTAGAACAAAATGTTTAAGTTGCTATTTTGTGTGTTGAGTTTATTAAGAAAGCACTGGAGTCGGACTTTAGGTATACCTACTCCATTATGAAATATTTTGTGAATCAAGAGAATAGAGTCATAGAATCATTTATGTTGGAAAAGACTTTAAACATTATCTAGTCCAACTGTTCAACTGATTCTGCCAAATCTTTAAAAACAAAAGAAATATTTAAAAATAAAATCTTCAAACAGACCAAATTTCTTTACAGTAGTACAAACATTTGTTTCCTATCTATAGCATATAATTTCTTGTCTATTACAGAAATAAAATATATATATGTTGTAACACCTCCACCACAATTCCATTCATAAGTCATTTGAATACATGAAACCATAGGTTTTACACAAGTAATTATAATACTGAAAAGTTTTAATAAAGACTTTTAAATTATAAGGACACAACATCAAATGGCACATCATGAAAGATTTAGAGATGCCATGTTCTATTATGCACATTTCTGTGATTGTTGTCCTCCACTGACGATGAAAACAACATAAACAAAATGTCCTCTTTGGTTCTGCAATCAAATTTCTGATGTGAGCCATTAAAGTTCATTCAAAAGGAAAAAAAATGTCCTTACATATTATAAGTAACAAACCCCTGGGGAAAGAAATATACTGTAGAAAATATTTAAGGATTTTTGGTCCTTTTTTGACACAAATCCCAGCCTTGAGGCCTCATTAGAGTAATACTGAACCTCAGCTAATAAAATACTCAGAGCCTAAGGAAGGTTGAGCATTAACATAAACTATTTTTGGTCATCTTGGAGCAAATGTAACAAAATAGTTTGGAAATATGCGTAAATCAAGAGGTAGTAGGGTTTCAGATTTTCCAGTAGTAAAAGCTGGCACAGATCCACTGAACATAGTAATCAATTTCCATCAGATTAGGATTACAAGCTTTTTTTTCTTTTTTTTAAGCCAGTGAAACTAAGAAGATTTCAACTCCCCAATACCATTAGAGAGAAGCTTATTTCCTTTAACAACAATAATAAAAAACATCAGGGTTTTTTTTCCACTCTAATTCAGACCAAGGAAAATTGTCTTAACCACTGTTAAAAACTTTAACAAAGGAAACATAATTGAGAGTAAGCACTTGTATGTTCCTTGCAGAAAGCTCTAGCTAGACTGTATCAGCAATCCATGAAGTGGTTTGAGAAAAGATTTCTTTTATTTACATTTCAGGTCTTTCTCACTCAGGCTGGCTACAACATGAATCTACAAGCTGAAAATTATTTCCAAATCATTCCAGTTACTCATCATTGAGGCTGTCTTTTTTTATTAAGAATATGCCAGTGCTCTCATCCTAAATCCTGAGAATCAAAACTATACAGTTGAATAGCTTAATTTAAAAAAAAAAAAAAAAAAAAAAACCAACAAAAAACCAAAACCAAAACCAAACAAAAAAACCCACCAAAAAAACCAAACCAAAACCAAAACAAACAATCAAACAAACAAACCAGAAACAAAAAACAAACCCCCACTACCCCAAAAAAAAGTCACCACAACATGAGCAATCCAAATATCTTCTGCGTAGAACATCTGGGAACCAGCAATTATTTGAAGAGAATTTACATATACTAATCAAATGGGAGAGGTTTTATACAGACCATAGAATGATATTGGAAAGGAGAATTTGGCTGTGCAGGAGTTTATTTAAATTACTTTTGCCCTTCACTCAAATGTATGTATAATATCAAATCTAGGACATTCATTTTATTTTATAAGAAAACAAATGCAATATATTTTAAGCCTCTTTGCAGCTTAACATTCAGGTATCTCACATCTGGTATTAAAAATAGTTTGCTTTTGGCTTTGTTGACAATGCAAATTTTGTGGAAAGAACAGAGATACTCACTGAAACTACATTCACAAAGTCATCATCAGACAAGGTCTCCAACATCTCAATGACAGACGTGCGGATCAGCTTCAATGTCAATCCACTGACACTCCCACTCCTAAAAAAAATCCCCAATAAAAAAGTTGAATTCAGCAAATATTGTGTATAACATAAAATACAGAGCATCCACCAGAACTCTCACCAAATTTCATGCTAAAATTTAATTTAATTCCTGACTTCAATTTAATTCCTGAATTCTCTAATTTTTCATTGGTGTTACTAAATTATTTATAACTATTAAAGAAGGTCCAAAATTGGCATAAAAAGTCCCTGTGCCTTAGAGGAGGTCATAATGCTACATCCTTTACTTATTTCCTTTTCAAGAAATCTGAGTTTACCACCTTCAACCAACGCATTATCTAAACATTTTATACTCCTACACACAGATTTAAAGCTCTGGATTTCCAGAGACACAAATGACAGCTTCTTTGATTCAAGGCAAACCCTAAGCTGAAGTGAAGAAATAACAAATGTTGATAAAACTCAGTGCTGATATGAAAGCACTTCACCATGTGTAAAGGCATTAAATGCAAATTCTATGCCTCAGAAGCTTTTCAGCACAAAGCAATCTGACACATCAGCTTCAATGCTCCTTTCAGCTCCTCAACATTGCCTACACCACAGAAGTCTTGCTGAGGCAGAGAGCAAGCTTTTATTCATTTATTTCCTTGCTTTCTAACAATGTTTTATAGTAACCAATTTTAAAATCTGTATCGTAAAACACACAAAGTCCACACACATTCTTATCTGTCAGGCTCATTAAGTCATTATCACATCTATTACAATGCTTCTAGTCATTTGCTTTTAGGTTTGTGCTTTGCAAAAATCTTGGCATGCACATGAGAAATATTCACTTTATTGCTGATGTAATTAATCAGTTAAAACCAGAAAAAAATATTGAAGTGATTTAAAAAAAAAACCCACATTTTCTTGCCTTATGTTTAAATAACTTTCATGTTTGGTTTGGGCTTTTTGGAACTATTTTCTTTTAAGTATTTATTTTGCTCATACCACGATTTTTGAACCTTGCATACAAGGACCTTACAATTCCCTCTCTATTTTTTAGCATACAGATATCCGTTCAATGCGTCAAAGTACTTTTATCCCACTAATGACAATATTCAGACATGAAACACTTACGCATCCACTAAAATAAGCATGTCTTTGGGAGATGCAGCTCCTTGGATATACCTGAAATAAAGAAATGGTATGAATTACACAAATTTGCATAAACAATTTTGCGTGTGATTGAAGACACTCTGTGATCTCTAAACTCCAACTTGCTGAACCAAAAAAATCCTCTTGTTGTAGCTGGTACAAAACCCATGTGCTTTTATCTCCTCTCTTGCTGCGTCTCCTAAATAAATCTAAGTCTAAACCATATTAGAGTAGTCTGGACGTAGGATATACTAATCAAAATTCACTGTTTCCACGTAACTGAAGAGCAGGAATGTTATTTCAGAGCTAAAGATCTTGATGATAGATGAATTATAGCTCAGCCCAGCTTAGGCAGAAATATTTAGTTCTTTGAAAAAAATATATCCCACTGTATCCAAGTATCAATATGCTTTATATCTTGAGAGGCTTACATTAAAAAATCATGAGAAGTAATCCCACTGCTCTCCCAACTTTTACACATCTAGTTATTTTATTGCTGGTCTAAACCACTGAGACATGTTTTTAAATATTTGCAAAAGTCTGGAAGAATGGTTCAGTATAATACTCAAAATTGTAACTGATGTTGGCACAAAATCAGAGTTTTTAACTGTCTTACACCTATTTGATAGTTACCCTCCTATGAAAAGTCCGTGTAATTCAATAGTACAACAATTGTAGTGGATATTGCATACAATATATATAATTTGAAAATTGTTTCTTTAGAAAAACTAACTAGTTTTAAAAAGAAAACAACAATATCTAAAGCTAAGTATCATTAAAAATAAACAGAAAAGAAGATTTTTACAATAACATCTAGAAAGTGATATATATATTAAACAAGCCTTTAAAAAGAAAGCTTACCATGGTCTTCTGCGTACATCATACAGATCTATTTTGTTAGGAGTTCGACTTTTGTCTACCCATGGGGAAGCTAAAAAGGAAAAAAAAGTATGGAATAACATAAAAAAATGAACTCAAGTATTTTAATTACAACCATGTAATGAATCAGTATCACAGACTTTGCACTATATAAATATATATCAGCATTTGATATGGATTAAAAAAAGAGCCTAAATTTGTGTAGTATGTTGTTGAAATACCTAGACATCCTTATACATATTACCATATAATACAAGGCAATAAAACTACATATATTATTGTGTGCATATATATATGTATGTGGGTGTATATGTATATGTATGGCCAAGTATGTTGAAGAAACAGATACTGACTATAATTGAAAACTGATTTCAATGGAGCAAAAAAGTTAACAAAACACCTCAGATAATGAAACAACTTTTTTAACAACTTACTTAACTTAAATAAGAGTTAATTATTGCTGCATTTAATGATGGTATGTCAGTTATGAACCTAAAAAACTGTACACTAACTCAAGAGCTTTACCTAAAAATGCATATTAGAAAAGTAACATGAAAGTAGCATATTCTCTAAAAAAAAAAAAAAAAAAAAGAGATCTAAATATTTGTGTCTCTGTAAAGATAATGCTAAGAATGATGAGCTTTTTCAAGTGTTTAATCTAGGCTTTGCCATAATTTTTAAAAAGGGCAGGAATTATTTCCTTACTGGAAAGAAAAGGAGCCTTTCCAAACCATGTGACAGCTTAACGAACACAAATAAAAATGTGAAAAGTTACAGGCAATGATATAATGTTCCTCAATTTGTTCTCTCACTGTGTGCCAAAAAGCCTTGGGGGAGCTATTTCCTGACATCAATCGTTTTTCTGTCTAGGAAATAGAAAACCATATAGGCAGCTTCAGGATTATTCCTGAAAAATCACACACCTAAGACAAAATGGAAGGAATATATCTCCACTCATGAATATTAAAAAAGTCATCAGCTTTGAGTAGCTGCCTATTCTACAGAATGAACCCTTATTTCTTTACAGAATGAACTCTTCCCTAAGAGACCAAACCATGAGCTGGCCCATCACTTACTGCAACTTAAGCTTTAACCCACATTTAGCAGTACACATTTAGCAGCCACAGAGAACACTCTGTATTGTTGCATACCAGGAGATCCGTAAAATCTATACCCGTATTGTCTGTGATTTCAGACCAGACCACCTGACAGGTCCTTTGGGACCTGACAGGATAAAAGTATTTGAAACTTTCAGAAAGGAGAGAATTTAATTTTTTGAGACTGATATATGTCAAAATTCTAGCTTAAGTATCACTACTTAGGTATGCACAGGTTAAATTCACCAGTATTTTATGAGCCTACAAGGTTAGCACATGGAATTTTTGTTCTCTGCCTAGGTTATCCTTTCCACAGGAATTCCATCTGAAAATCCACATTCCCTGAGACTTGCAAAATCTGCATGAAATATCTTCATTTCTGTTGGTATTATGAGTGGTTTAGGTAAAGTAGCAAATATAAATCCAGATGTTGACCCAGGCAGTCATATTTTCGCCAAAACTTTCAGTGTTTTCAGTGACAGTAAAAAGGCTATGCCCTACCATATATGTCCCTCTTAACTGACACGTATCTAGGACATCCTTCAAAAACAAAGAATTATCTCAGTTTATGATCTGGATTTATTTCAAAATAACAGAGAAAATTCAATTTACACTGGAAATGCTACTTTATTTCCCACGAAAAATAAATTCAACTCCTTAAGTGCATTCTGTAAAGCAAAAGGATGGTGATTCAAAGGGAATTTTGAATGCAGGAACTGAAGAAGGGCCCTTCTAACACCATCTTCATATACTACTGTGACAGTGGATGCTGACAGAAGTAATAATTTAAAACTGAATCAACGTTCTACAGACAGAATGACAGAATGGCCCTCTAGCTAACATAAATTATCTACTGAAAATCATCATAGGAACATTTAGCTAGAATTCAACTGATATCACAACCTTCACATCCTGCTTTAAACTACAGGGTATTTTTTCTAAGTGTTGAACTAACATTTAGAGAAATACGGGCTAAGATTTTCATTTTAGCATGAGAAATAATTCAGCTACTTTTTTTCTGTAAAATTTGAGAGCTACAAACATATGTTAATGGAATTCCACCTGACAGGTAAGCTCATTGCATCCTTGAGGCCAACACCAATCCTCTAGACAGAAAGCCCTTCAGAATTGGGGCCTTTAGACCAAACAGTGTGTGACAAATCTTTCAGAAACATGAAGAGGCAAAATTTATACTGACTTAAACACTAAACAGCAAAATTTAAAATGCCTAGAACTTTCCTTAGTATTTCCAAAAGCACGAAATGATCGTTTAACAACACTTGAGGCGTTTTTAACTGGAATAAAAACCATAACACGTTAAAAATTCCTTCTTTCCTTTGGTTTTGTTCTTTAAATATGGAAAGGATGCTCAAAAGTTTGAGTTGAGACAGTAAAATGAAGGATCTGAAGACAACCTTCTTCAAACATTTAGAGCAGAATTCCTTCAGTTAAAACTCTTGAGCTGCTAAGCCTTGGACTGAGTTCTACCATAGCTTTTCAGTAAAAGCCTGGATTGCAGTGAGGCCCAAACTGTCCCCTTTTTGGCTATATCTGTATTAGCAGGTCGAAAAGAACAATAGAAAGGAAGGAAGCCATTCACCAGAAGTAGGTTAAAACCTATAATAACTGTCCAATTACACACAAATTAAACAGCAGATGCCCCTCAGCACACTACTTACAGCCTATCTGGTCCTTCTGGAGTTTACTGTGAATGTCAATACAGTTTTTCTTTTGGGTAGATAGACACAGTGGTAAACGCAACAACTTAATTCTACTTTTTGCTCTTTGAGTACACACAGTCCTGCAACGACTGTCAGCAGCTTCAGGGAGGTCTGGAGAAGGTCTTTAAAAACATTATTTATTACCATGCTGTTAAATCACTGTTTCCTGTGCCCCATGCCAATAAGTTTTGCTTTCCTAATAAATATATTATTTTCTTTTCAGAAAAATATAACAAGCTTCTACATGCTTAAGTTTCCATAACTGGACAGTTTATCATAGGATATTAATGGCTGCTGGATCATATATTAATTAAGATACATAATGTATAATGGGAAAACTTGTCCTGTTGATCTTTCTGATGATTTCTACAACAATTTACATAATCTAGTAGAAAGCCTCTGCAAGGCTCTGCATAACATAATTAAGGACTCAGCCTTTAGTATCTAAAATTTCATTCACACTAAAGTGCTGAATTCCCTCTTCAACCTCAAGAATTATTATGACTAAATTACCCATTCATCCTAGTCTCTATCTGGTATAACACTTAATTTTAGATGGCTTTGAACGGCCTGAAATGTATTCACTGATTTTAGTAATATTATGAGTATTTATGGATATTATTGAAATTGTTTTTAATAGGAAATTGAAATTCCCCTATGATATTTGATCACCATTGATCAATTTTAATTTGTCTTGATTCAACAGTTTTAAAACGACCTTTTCACAAGATGATAAATGCTTTCTACACAAAAATAAGCAAGTATGCATTTATAATTACACAGGAAAAAATTAGAAGGGATGGAGATGGAGACCAGTGAAAGAGATGTGTTGTTTTCTTGATCCATATACAGAACACACTATAAAGACATTTGGGGAAACTGGCTTATGTTTAGATAACATATTAATAAAAGTTATTATGTTATCTAAAATAAAAGCAAAATGAAAACCACAAAAATATGATTACATTTTTCCCTCAAAAACTTAAATTGATCAACAATTTTGAGATTCAGAGTTTTGTTTATATAATCTATTGTTAAATATATTTTTGTAAGGTGGTTTGGAACCTGGCTCACCAATATCCAGGAAATCAGCCTCACCACAGTTCATTGTTGAGTACTAGTATCTTCAAACTGTGTCAACACTGCACAATTCTCTGGTGCATATATTAGGCTTTACTCATATTCCCTTTTGATGATTTTCTTGTTTGGCATGTGGATAGATTTGATACTTCATAAATTATTCAATGGGTTTGATATCCCTCCCATTTCTGTTTACATTTTTGAGATCCAGGACTGGATATAATTCAAGCAAGAGTAAGCCATGCTTTTCTGTCATTTTTGCACATATAGAGTAGTAATTCTCACACTTGTTGATTACAAGCAGAATCAATTAATTCACTACAGACACTGTTAAAGGGTAGAGTCTAAATGAAAACATTTGTTAGGAAAGGCAGATCTTGGCTACAACATCCCATTCTGAATTCATGAGATGATTCCAGAGGCATAGGTGAGTGTCATGAGGGAAACTCTCCTGAAAGTTCTGCCCTGCTCTACTGGTTAGGTATGCATGTGCAAGGAATAGAGAGGCAGAGATGAATTATTAACAGCTTTACATCCCTTTACATTATTAACACAATCAAGAAAAGACCCTAAAAGCCGATAATAAGATAGATAACAAATACCAATTATCAAATCCCAGACTGCATCATTTTATTTTAACTCAAACTCCAAATTTTATCTTTCTGCCTCTCAAATTAACATTGCTCTGGATATTCAAACCAATCAAAGCCACAGATTATTCAATTCCCTGAGCCAGATTCAGCAAGGTCTTCCACAGATGGAGCAAAGGGACAAGTTACAGCATATACTTTGCTGGTATTTCATAGTTCTTTTAGTGAACTTCTGTGAAAAAAGTCCTGAATTCAGAAACGTGATAGCCCAGACTATTTGAGAAAGGTGATACTCTTCAATTTTCTACTCAGAAAGAAGTCAGTTGAATTTCAGTGTAGCAGCAGCAATTTTGTAGAATTCCTTTGCTGTTTATCAGTAAAAGGTGGGAATGGTAACTAAAAAAAAGAAACAGTCATAACTTTAAAAGACCCTAACATTAATCATCAAAAAGTGTTTTCAACTGCTATAATTAGTATTCAGGATATCTGTATAATGATGCTTTGGATTAATAACTGGTTAGTATCATCCTACCAAGACAGAGATCATTACTGAGCAACTCTCTGCTACCACACCAGAAGTTCAGTCAGGTCTGAATGCAGCAATTCCCTTATGATTTTCTTCTCCTAGTAACTGAAATTTGCCAAGACCTTAAAATGTGTTCAAGTAAAATCTATCTAACACATACAAGTCTGTGCAATGTCTCCTGTAACTTTCATAGCACTATCACAATACAGAAAAGAGAGGATAATAATCTTGAGGTTTTTTAGAATGCATTACCCATGTGGTAATGGGTAATTATGTTATGGGCAATACTGCATTCAGTTTTATCACAAATAAGTTAAGCAATGACTTGATATGGGAACAGTCCATACACAAACAAATCTATTAATTTTTGGTCCCAGTGTACCAAAAACCCCAAAAGTGTTTAGAATGTGCAATACATACTGCATTCTGCCACTTAAAATGAACCTCTTTCTGTCATCTTATTTCAGAGGCAAACCTTTCTCTTTCTGCATGTATAAAGTGAATTTCATCCTAAATATGTTGCTTGCATTAGTTTCACCTGGACTAACAGCCATGTCCCCAAAGAGAGTTGGGGTATCAGAGCTTGAGAAGAAGAAGCAACAGGCTGTTTTGTTTGGTCTGTTGTTGTTTTCATTTTTCTCCTATAAAAGCAAATACTGAAGATTCAAATCTGTATCATAAAGACACAGAGATGGCATGAATTTCAGCACAAAGGCATGGTGAGCATGTGGTATGTACTTTCATTAATTTACTAAAAATAGCATGTTATCCTGTAACTCAGTTGATCTACTTGTGTAACTGCAAAATTCAGCACATGAGTTCTGAAAAAGGAGCCACAACTGAACAAGAATTTTCATATCATGAAACAAGGTTGTAGTGAGGTGGGTGTGAATCTTTTCTTTCAAGTAACCAGGGACCGAGATGAGAGGAAACAGCCTCAAGTTGTGCCAGGGGAGATTTAGATGTGATATTAGTAAAAAAATCTTGTCAGAAAGGGTTGTGAGGCATTGATACAGGCAGTGCAGGGAAGTGGCAGTCACCTTCCCTGGAAGTCCAAAAAACGTGCAGATGTTGCATTTGAGGACCTGTTTTAGTGGTGAACGTGGTGCTGGTGCTGGGTTGATGCCTGTGCTTGATGATCTTAAAGGTCTTTTCCACCAACAATTCTATGATGATTATGGTTAGATCCAAATCATGTCAGTTCCTGTTCCTCCCTCCCAGATTTCAAAAGAAAAAAAAAAAAAAAAAAAAAAAAAAAAAGTGAACACTCAAAGAAGCCTATTTCTATGAAAAAGTAGAAGTCTCCAACTCACACACACTAATTGCACTAATTGATAATTTATAAGCCGCATCACTAGGAAAGTGTTTGTGGTTTTACTTTGTTTGTGTACTTTAAAGGCTCCTTTAAACATTGAGCTGTTAACAGGAACTAACAGCCATAAAATATAAAACCTTTTACAAAAAAAGAGTGAAGTTCTCAGTTTTTCAAGGCTTTTGATTCATTTTGTATGGATTTTTTGGGCTTTCCACTCTCTTAGTATCTGCTTCAGTAATTACTTTCTCTGGAGAGTTCGATATCATGGCCACACCACTATTGCTTGCCATTAATTGTTAACACAAGAGCAGCTGTGCACAGCAACTTCTTCATTTGAGCAGATACCATTTTATTTTATTAGAAATTGATTTTTAAAGCTCTTCTATTATTAATTTGTCTAAGCAGGGTATGCTCTAACTGAAACTTGCTTCACTAACATCTGGAAACAGGTTAGTTTTGTTTTTTGGGGTTTGTTTTGTTTTGTTATTTTATTTTAATGAAGGATAAGAGATAATCCTTACTCAGATAGCTCTGTTCTCTCCATATTTTTAATCCAAAAGTTTGAAGATTTTAGGGACAAAATCATTTTTCTGGAAAATCATCACTGAAGTGCTACTTTCTTCATCTAAGAATTTTTCTATTTAATACCACTTAAGCTGAAATTCCATAGGAATATCCTAGTAAAACACTGGCATGAGTAATGCAAAGAGATTTTTTTCTTTGATTAATTAAAATTTCCATCATATTATACCTATTTATTATATAGATAAACAAAGGAAGACTAAGTAGAAGGTAAGTCTACAGTAAAAAAAGGGAAGAATACAACAGTTCTTTTCATTGTACTCTCCAATACTGATATTACAAACATCCAGAGGAGATTGTCAGACCTGCTGATATTTATAACTGAATTTAAGGATGAGTTAATGAATATAAATGCATGCTCAATACTAAAAAAATTGTTGCTATGCATACCCCCAGCTTGAATATCTAACCTTCAGAGGATCACTGAAGAAGCCCTTTTATCTCTCTATACATGTTTGTTTTATCTGCAAAATGAGGACAATAATGTTTTTATTAGTTTTTTAACCAGAAGTGTTTTGCAGATGAAAACTTGTGGTTTATATGCCATGTAGCATATATATGACATGGAGTATAGCACAAAATAATCCTGATGTCTCTGAGAACTTAAAGTCTCCTGGAACAAAACTGGAGAACTTTGTAGTAGTTAAGGAAGAAAACAGCATTCAGTGCTGTCCATTGGGAAAAGCTGCCAGAACGTGTTGTCCCTTCAGTCACACTGTGGGGTTGTCTAAAGGATTCCAATAAAACCCTAATTATTCCTGTGTAATAACACAGATACATCTTTAAGCTCAGGCATCAGATGAACTTACAAAACACCTCTGTACATGATTAAGACATGATCAGATACACTTAAAGTAAGAATTCTTCTCTAATATAGGTAAGGTCAAAGGACAAGTAGGTGTGTCAAGGTTATGTGGTAAGTGAAGGGTGTGGAGCTGCAGGTTGGACTCTGATTTTTCCTCTGTGAAAGACCCCCAAGAAAAAGTCTCCACAAAGACAACAAAGGGAAGTCACAGATCAATGCAGAAGCTTGGGAGACACACCTTTTGCCAGAAATACCATATTGTGAACACGAATTTTCAGCTGAACTTCCCAGGCCCTTGTTAAATTTCCAGGTAGAATTGCAAAGATTTGGAATAGCTGGGGACAGGACAGTATTTCTTTCGCAGTTTTATTTCTGTCATGAATTGACTCAGCTTTTAGGATCTTGACCAAGTGTGGCACATTCCCACCTTCAGCTCTTTGGTCACTGCGGACACACTACTGTCCCATTGAGCCTTGTTTCAACATTTCCTCATAAAAGATGCTGAATCTACTCATGCACCATCATGCCACTGTTATGGATATTTGTACCTCACTAGCTGAGATCTGAAACTATCACTACTATCAGTCTCCTTACCAATATTACCCTTTTTAGTACAACTCTTGGGAAAATTATTATTTAGTGTACTTCCCGGAGAGAGCTGAGTCAGTGTTGCTGATCAAAGAGTTTTTTACTAAGCATTCATCTAAATCAGGACTGTATTATTTGAGTTATCCTATGCAACCAATTTTTCTTAAGTAGATTTATTACTGTAACTAGAAAGCTTCCTGTATCATATTTAACTGGAAGTATCTGCTGTCTGCAGTCCAGAAAAAAACCCAAACAAACTAAAAAAAGAAACACTTCCCCAAAGAAGCTAACCAAACAAAAACCCACACCAAAAAAACCCCCAACAAAATGAACAAAGAGAGAGGTAGTATCTGGTAAAAGGCACATAATTACAAAGTTTTTTTTAAAGTTTGTTTAATTAGTAATTGCTACAGAGAAAATAATACGCCTCCCATTGCAGTATTTTAATGAAACATTGATTAACAATTATAATCCTAATTATGTCTATAATTAAAAAGGATTTCATGATTAAAAGAGGAACTGGTTACTTAATACCTACACTTTCAAGTAGCCACCAAAAAAAAAATAAAATTAAATTCTTCTTTTAGATAGCTGCTTTCTAAAACCTTGCATTTAAATTACCTGGATAGATGCCTCACAAAATGTAAGTAACTTAATATCGGTCAAATCATATTAAACGACTTTAATTAAATTAATTATTTTTGAGTAATTTATTTTTGATTTGTCCAGTGCTCTATAGTTAATTATAAATTAAATTTGAAACCTGATCTATATTAAAATGTATTTCTGTCTACACAGCACCAACAAAACTCTACACGTGTGAGCCCACAGGCAATGGATTCAAGATTTATAAAAAAAAAGAAAAAGTTTCAATTGGATTAGAATGAATTGCTAATTTCAATGACCTTGATAAAACACTGCCATATTACTGCTTTTATTTTGAATCAAAACCTACTGAAACCCTCTGTCAGGACTAGAATTAGTCAAGGGTCATCTTAAAATGACACCTTAAAAGCCAATACAGGGTTCTGGAATTAGACTTCTAAAGTCAAATAATTAGGCCGGTAGATGTACATCTACTAGTACTAAGACAAAAGCAATTCAACATTTATAATAATTTGTGCTCTCTTGCCCCATCACATAGAATCCACCTTTTCAACTTAGTGACTCTCAGTTTTATCTAAGAAACTCCTCTGGTATTGTTTACTCTTTCCATAATACTGAATTTCAGTCATGTTGGCATAAAATACATTTCAGCTTCCTTTCAAAGCACTTTTAAATACCGGCTCTTACTCTTGAGTTATACATTAATGATGGAAAACTGTTTGGTTGCAGAAAAAAGGATGTAATTTTCTAATGTTTTAAAATAATATTAAATTTATTTAAATATTATTTTATCTAAAATTAATAATTTTTCCATATTTTTAAGTTTCAATGACTTGACAATTTCACGACTCAGTCTGTTCAATTGTTATAACAAGTTGAAATTTTTTACTATAGTAAAATCAAAAGGAAATTCTGAATTAAGGATACCTTTTTCCCAGTGGCCTGTGGTTACTGAAGGCTGGTCTTACAATGGACGAAAGACTAATTTGTTATTTGTGCCTTTAAAGATATGGATGAGCATATATTATATCCTTAAAAGTTCCATGCACTTTATATGCTTTTCTATTTTTTTCTGAGCTCTTTTATTCAATTACTGTTTACTTACTCTTGAGTTGTTCAGAGCTCATAGAGTAGCTAATAGAAATCTCAAAATTGTTCTTGGCATCTTCATATCAAAATGGATGATTGCCAGTAGAGTAACAGAGCTTAGCATTTCTCTTCAAAAATATGCTGCCATTGAAACTAATGAGAATATTGATGGTAATGTGGGAGAGTGAAATGGTAAATGACTTAAACATTGCTAAAATCATCTAAGAACCTTTGCACAGCTGCCCATCCCTCCCCAGCTACAGCTACTCACTGCAATTTGGGCTGTAGCAGGAACTTGGGATAAGATAAAGGTGATACTGTGGTCTCATCACCCCAAGTCTAGGGAGAAGAATGTATCCACAAGAGATAGGGGAAGACTGAGATGCTGGTGGCTCAAACATTCATATTTTACATGTACTTTCTTCTGGCAGGGCTCATAGAAAGATCCCTTCATGCTGTTGGCTACTATGGTGAAAAGGACAGCCCAAGGGCTTCCTTGGAACAGAAGTGATGGGTACATCACTTGTCCATGACTCAAAGAAGTGGGACAATAGCAGATAAAAAACATTGATACACAAAACTCTGTTTGAAAACGCCCTTTGTAGCTTAGAGGTACTGATTTTTTTTTTTTTTTTTTTTTTTTTTAACATGGGAAGAAAAGTTGGTTGAATATGTTTCAGAGAATAATGAGCAGAGTTCTCTGTGCATATTAATTGTGGGGTTTGATATTTCCAAATTCTTTCACAAACATCATCACTATGGAAAAATTCATCTCTTTGAAATAGGCTTACCAAAGTCTAATATAATAAAGCAATGTCTTACAATCTATAATATAATTTTCAAAATGCAAATGTGAAAAGCATCCACTTTAGAGTATGAAATCTGAATTAATTTTCAGAAGATCTGCTGTGTCAGCAAACTGAGAAAAAGTTTACAACAAGAGATAGAGAACCTTGCACAAAGACCTATTCTACAAACCTAAAATGTAAGCCATTGGAAATGGTTTTTTGAGCTACAATGGGAAGCAGATGCACAAAACAACACATAAACTTCACAGAGTATTAGAATGCTCCACACTCTGTGTGTATGTCCAGCATTTAAAAATTGGGGGATTACTCAGGGATTTATGAAGCTATGTTCTGATAGGATTGGACAGCTGTTAAATAATTAACTATGGAATAAATAGCAGGTGTGAGCATCTGGGCTTTACACTAAATGGAAAATTGTGTTTAGATGAAGTATATACAAGTAACATTTGCACCTGCAAAACTGAGAAAATTTTCTCCCATTTTATACAGGTGTTTCAAGGAAGAACAGGTGTCTTAAGAGATTTTGAGGATCCTATGTTGTGTTGGTGAACAACTGGAGTAGACAGGTTAATGAGATATAAGAATCTATGGGAATAGGTTATATATATATGTGTTCTATATATATATTCTATGATATATATCTTATCTTATATCTAGATATAAGAATCTATGGGAATAATTTTCAAGTGAAATATTATTTCCTAGAGATTGGCAGAGAGATATATTTAAGAAACATTCTTTTTCAGTACTAGAAAAACCTCACATAGTAAGCCATGACAAACGCTAACCCTACACATGATGATAGATCCCAAAAAGCATTGGAAGAGTTGGAAAACAAAATAAATATTGAATTAGCATTTTCAGTATTGTTTTTTTTTTTTCTTCAACATCCCCCTGTACTTATTTCATGATCATCCAGCATGACAAAACAAACAGGATTCAAGTGCTATGAAATATTCTTCCTGTAAAGTAGCCTGAGGCAGTTTCTCTGCCTGTGCTAGCACTTGTGTTAATGATACAATAACAGCCTTAGAATAATCCCCTTCGCCCTCAGAAACACAAACAATCTTGTATAAACAGAAGAGAAAGGTTCTCAGGATTCCTCCTTAGGCAGTTGTAGGCACGAGTCAACATGCTTCACACAACTGTCTTGTGTGCAGTGGACACATTATTCAGGCATTGTTAAGAGCATCACTTAACAACAGCAGCAGCAGCAAAGGCCTTGCCATAAAACAAGGCTTTCCATTAAATAGGAAACAACAAAAATCAAATTCAGGCTGCTCATTATCTAAATACAATAAAATATAATAAAATATCTATTTAAATTAGTTAGTGTGATCAAGTGATGGCATTCTTTGGTGAAACATGCTGGCAGAAGTAATCAAGTTGAACTGACCTTAGCTCTAATAGCAAAGATGTACCTGTCAGAGGTTGTGGATTCTAAGAGACATGAACATACCATGGTGCACTCACATTTTCACTGATATTAAATATGATTAGATGTTGACTTCCCAGGTCACTATCTTTAAAAGTAGAAAGTACAAAAATCTCACTTGGAAATATTCAAGTGATCGTTTACACAAGATAGAGAAAAAAAAATTAGAAAAGAAAATTAAACTCTCCAGCTTTTCAAAGGACATGATCTTCTGTTCTTATTACTGAAAAAGAAAATACTAATTACATATTTCATTCCCAGTTCCTTCCTTCTCATACTAGCTTTATGTCAGAGTGTGTAATTCTGATATAAAGAAACTCTGCCTATGTAAAAAAAAATCCTCAATTTTTAGTTGTATTTCACTGCCCACAGATAATGCAGAATATTTTTAATGCAATATATGGCACAGGACAGTTGTCTAGGACAGCTCAGTTACCTGGGTAATACCTTGCGAGGCCAGTGGCACTACCAAAAACCTGCCACAATAAAGTGGGGTCCTCTTCCCTGTTCCTCTTGAACACATCATCCAGAGCTGCAGTCCAGTTGAGCTCATTTAACACGATCGTTGCTGTCAAACACAAAACAAATTTGTTATTAGAAAGTCATATCCTGACATGGGAAGCAACAGCTACAAAAAGCAAGCTGGAATAGTGAGAAAGAGATAAGATTTAATTTAACTAATCCATAAATTAAATTTTAAGAAACAAGCTTCTTTTCCCTGAGCATTTTCTTTAAATTCCTCACACTTTCTTCTTCTGGTTGCACTATTAGCATGCCATGACTCTTGGTTTGTTTGCACAGACAATATCTTCTACAAATACTTCATTTCTGAGATGTCACTCCAATGACACTTTCCAATCACAGACTGTTAATAAAGAAATAAATGCAAGCACATAAAGTTGATGCTTGCTAATTACAGTGCACTGCAATAGGAACAAGTAGAAGGACATCAACAAAGAAGGTATAACATAAACGTAACAAATATTTCCCTTTCAGAAAGGATTATATGGTAAAAAGACACTGATGAGTTATTGCTAGAGTTATTAAGGTGGGGCTGCATGAACAGCAGTGCTCATTAGCACACACTAAAAAGATCTTAATGCTCATTGATCTGGGCCCTGACAGTAAGGACAGCAAAGTAAATGTTAACAGTTACGAGTTGGGTCAACTCCATAATTAATTTAAAATACAAGAAAAATCACATCTCAGCTAAACATATGTTGCAAGTTACACAGAAACTTACATTCATAAAGTTGCCCTGTACCAATACTTGTTTTAATCAATCAAATAGTTTATGTAATGAAACTATTTATGTTTCATTTATTATTCATTTAATTTATTAAACTCCATCATTCATTTCTGCCACAGTTATGTAATGAAACTAACATAAAATATTACGGAATATTTTAACATATTATGGAATATTTTAACATGTTCTATACCTTCTTGAGAAGGATATACACTGGGAAATTTTAAAATTGAACATTAAATGATGAACACTGCTACACTACTGAAGCAATGGACTAGACTGAGTAATCAATGAAATTTTATTGTGACACAAAACACCTTATGATATAGCTTATGATAAATCAAGCTTTTCACCTCAATCAGTTGTAAGAGTTTCATTAATTCTCCCTCAATGCCCCCAGTTTTAGGCAATTTCAAATGCACATTTATTTTTGAAATGCTGTTTGATGGTTTAGTCGCTAATTCTCCCTTTTGTGTTGCACACTGGGATTGTAAGCAATGTTTCTTAAATTGAAACACCTAGATAAGCAATCCAAGAGTTGAAAGGAACCTAGAAGAAAAAACTTTTGAAAGGTGCTAAAGATGTAGGTATAAATCCAATGAAAACTGCCACTTGTCGTAGAGATCCTGCTTACGTTATGGTATTGCACACAGGAAAGAAAATTCATCTTGCAAATGGGCAAGTCAAGCTGAAATAAAACCAGTTCACATTTAAGGAACCTGAGTGGCATTACACAGCAAAATTTTTGTAGGTCCACCTTCTAACCCCTTCTACAATGAAAAAAAAAAAAAAAAGATAAAAGCATGGATGGATTGAAAGTTAAAAGTTTACAGCCCATTTCCAAAGCAAGGCTCTTAAAAGATACTACAGAAATGAGATCACAACATTAAATTTTATAGGCTTGTTTTTAAAGGTTAAGGAGAAAATTGCTACACCATGTATTTTGCAGAAAGGTTTATCTGTTTTTCTCAGAGTAATTTTAAGATATTACTCTCTCAAGAGATAGCTTTTTGAAGAAATATCAAATTAAATTTCCAACTCTTGAGATTTCCTGTAAGCAATAAACTTGTATTATATATCTCTCTTTGTGTCAAGTAGATAATTATAAATAAATATATGTTTACTTGAAGAAAAATTCCCTGAGGCACCATGAGATGTTAATTATAATTTTTAAATGGTTACTGTTCAATTATGCCTTGCATCCCATTTGACCTGCTGGGCAATTACAGATTATGTACGGACTTTCCAAACTTGACTTTGTGTCAGATCTTGCTTCCAGAAGTGGCTCCATTAAGTCATTAGAAGCTCTGTCACTTAGACAAGATATTTTCAGCTTGATTTTGTTTCCTTTTGTGTTACTGTTTCCTATTCGGAGGGACAGGTCTCACTCTTTTCACTCTAGTGCCCAGTGACAGGACTCAAGAAAAAAGCAGGGAGCTGTGCCAGGGAAGGTTTAGGTTGGGCATCAGGGAAAGGTTCTTCATCCAGAGGGTGGCTGAGCACTGGAACAGGCTCCCCAGGGATGTGATTACAGCTCCAAGCCTGACAGAGTTCCAGAAGCATCTGGACAATGCTCTAAAGGCACAGGGTGCAGGGCCAAGAGCTGGACTTAATGATCCTGATGGGTCCGCTCTCACTTAGCATAATTTGTGATTCTGTGATTGTAACATCACACAAAAACGTATTGCAAAGAGTTACATATGTATGCACACACCTCTGCACATACACAACCATTATATAAAATATATATCTCAAATAAATACATACAAAAAAAAAATAAAAGGAGACAGTCTACAGATAGTAAAATAACTAAATACTGAAGTGCCAAATCCGTATACTAGAACTGATAAATTTAGCACTTTATTAGACTTGTTGTGATTAGGCTATAAAGTGAGAGATTGGGATTACTAGATCTTGTGTGTAATATTTGTGGGGAAGTGATGCTTTACAGTGAGATTTAAGAGTTTTATGATATTATTTATGTCCCACTTTCCCCTTCCTCCTCCTCCTCTATAACTTCCTCCTGAAGACAAATACAGTAGCCTAAAAATATCCAAGAATTTGCAGCAAGGGGAAAAAACCAAAACCCTCAAATGGCCCAAGACATGAAGCTGGAATTAAAAAATTAATAATGTGGAATTCAAGAAAAGCAACAAAAGCAGAGCACCTTAACAGAAGGAAAATGTAATAAATCTGAGAAAAGGCTACTAACAGTTTGTAATGTATCTGTTGTCAGGCACTGAAAAACAGATATTCCTGCACCCCAGAAATTCACAGTTAAGTGCCCAAGTCTCATTTCTGTAATAAACTGTAACACATGACAGGTTCAACATACATCACCTTCTTCTTAATTCACTTTCTCATTATGACAAAAAAATGTATTTGGAACAGAAACACAGTTTATTTGGTGGGACTGATATGCAAATAAATGATTATGTGATCATTAAAGCAATCATTCTTAGAGTGGTTTGCTATTTGTAATTCAAACTAGGAAACTGTTCATTCATGGGTTTTGGGGGGGGATTTGTTTGTTTAGGGTTTTTTTGGTGTGTGGTTTTGTTTTTGTTTTTTTTTTGGGGGGGGGTTAGTTTGGGTTTTGTGGGTTTTTTAATTATTTTGTTGTTGTTGTTGGTTGGGTTTTTTCATCATTCTACCTAAAAGTATACGTTCTATTGATATAGAATGCACCCACATCTGTGTTAACTAGTCCAGTGATCAGTAAATGAGGAAAAAGGTGCTGGGAAATTTTGTTTGAATGGTTTCTTTTTCTAAGTGTTTTTTCCACAGCTTCTATTAAGGTTTTCTGCTAAAGCATACACCTTGAACTTTAAAAAACAAGCTGTAGATCAAGTCCTTGGATTTTTCTTCCCCTTTTTTTTATTTTGGAATGCAATATCACTGGTAATGGGCAACTTCAAACCAATACCTGAGCTCTGATTTAATGCCGACAGCAAAGGATTTGAAAATTTCCAAAGAAAAGCAAGCAAACCCTAATCAGCAAAAAAATGTTCTTCAAATGGTCCCTTATAAAAACATCCTGATTCTCAATTGGCACATAAAAATCAAAGCTGTGGTACTCTCACTAGCTCATTGTATAGAACACAGCACCTGTCAGAATACCTTAACTGGAGACATAGTTATATTAACCTCATTTATACAGTGAAAAATTATTTTCTGTTTGGAAAAAAACATTTTACTAAATGAAATGTTTAGAGGTGTTACAGCCACATTTCTGTATATCTCCTTGTCTTTCCTTGAGTTAACTTAGATACAACAAAGAGCTTTTGACTGATAATTGGCAGAAAATCTAGTTGGATAAAACTCTCCAATAAGCTTATTTTCAATTCTGCTAAAAGAAGTCTTTGAAGATTACTTCTTCAGAATGCATCAGCTGCTACCTTTCACATGATACAAGCAAGATGAAAAAATAAAATTCATCATCACACAACATGAAAGATCATTCTTTGTGGCTAATTCCACTGAACTCTATCCCTCTTTTCATTTTTTTTCCTCCTTCTTTATAATATGAGGTTTAGGGGCCTTGACAAAGAATGAATTCAATTTTCTCCTACAAGTGCAATCAATAAAAAGTAGGGAGCACTGCTGTGCCTTCTTTAAAAGAACTGGAATACGCTTCTGATGATTTATTCAATGTAGAGGCTCTGGCCTGCATGCAAGACAGAGAACAACTTTATTTGAAAAGCCTGAGAGCTATTTCCCATATCTGAAAATATGTGAGCTGCTGTTCCCTGACATGGCAGCTACACAGACCACAGGGGAGAGAGAAGGCAGCTCCTAAGCAGTTCATTAATTTTCTTTCAATGTCTGGAATGTATTACCCTTCCATATTACACTTAATGAAGTTGACCTATTGATTTCTTTAAAGATAACACTGAGCAGTAATTGTTATGATTTAAATATATATTTTTAATCAAATATTATGGTATTTAAAAGTGGGGAGAGAGTGACAATACTTTGGAAAGTGCATATTTTTGCATGTAAGTGTGCAGACACAGACACTTCCATCTGTAGCCATGCTCATCAGATAATAGAGAAACTCCACTGAAGCTATAAACTAGTTTTCTTTATGACTTGTGTGTCTCAGCAATTTTTTTTAAAGATTACATTCCTTCATGTTTATGTTAAATTACACAGAATTTTATTCACTCTCCACTGTCACTGGAAATTTGCACTTCTGTCTTCTCTTACTTCCTTCTTCTCTTCCTTCTTAGGAAGGAATGGAGATTTTATTTCAAGGTACTTTTAAATTAGTTTTTTGCACTGGCTTATCCATATGTGTGTCTTTATTAGTATATACATTTGCATGTATATACACACAAAGACATGCATTTTCTACATAACTCCCAAATATAATTTAAACTGTTCCAGCAGTAACTTGAGCTTCAACCCTTTGAACTTAGATGTGTATTACAGGTCAGCTTCTTCTCTCTTGCAATAGCAAAAAGGCCAAAACAAAGTAAATATTTATAATGGCTCCAAAATGAACATTTTCTCCGAGGTAATCAGTTCTTTGAGTGGCATTGGAAACCTGAATTTAGATATTTATGCTTTTTATACAAAACCATAGGAAAGTGTCCAACTCAACAAAACTTTACAGATGATTAGAAAACAGTTAAAGGAGAGTAATAGAAAAATTTTGAGAGATAAGGGAACTGGGTAGTGTTTTATCCACCCTCACTTTTAGACTTCCAACCTATATCAGAAAAAATATATACAAATGCCAAGGCAATGATTCCTTTTCACTCAAAGCAAAGGAGGAAAAGCAAAAATAGGTCTTTGAATTTAGCAAACAACAGTTGTTCTATGGTGACATTTCCAATTGGATTGATCATTACTTTATGTGATGCTCTGCCAGATCTTGTACATATTACATATCTTCATATTTGTTACAAAATCTTGCTTTGAAAGAAACATTTCCATATCCCAACATATCATAATTTAAAATTACTAGATAATCAGAACTGTTTGGGTAATACACATTTAATGACAATGGAAGCCAAAGTACTAAAATACAAATTTTAATATATGGAGCAATTACTGGATCAAATAATTTCAAGATATTTTACACTTGCAATTAAAAGCATAAAAGATAAAATGTCATGTACTTTTTTCTTAAAATGAACTTCTCCACTCCTCATTAGATATTTGACATTATGTCCCAGAAACTTCTATAAATACATCCATGAAGAAGTTGCTGAAGTCTAGAATACTGTTGTGTCTGTGTCAAATCAAGTAAATTAATTAGCAGTGCTCTATGTTCTGTGCTGCTGGCTTTGCTGCCGTGTACCGACAGGCAGAGAAGAACAATCTCTGTGTATAATAAGTAAAATCATATTAAAATAACACCCAGGAGAAGGAAATGAGAATAAAAATGTCAAGAACAGAAGATGGAAATAAGCTTCTATTATAATTCAACAAAAAAGAGTTAATAGAATGCAGAGACACAGACTCTTTAGTACACGCTCATAATTTTTCAACAAATTGTTTATGTCTACGAAACACTAAAGACACCCATATTCTAAACTGCAACCCATTGCTGACAACAGTATTTGTGCATCTTTCCTGTAGGTGCCTTGTTTCCTCTTATCTCAAAAAATGCCAAGAATTATTTCAGAGTGGAACAATACCCAATGTCAACCATTGAGTGCTGAGTGCATAGAGTGTTATTTTCTGAAAAGATGGCAAGAAGATAAAATGTGTGAGAGATACTGTTCACTAGAGTGGTTCTAGAGGACTTTTCAGATTTTGTAGAGATATGCACAGTCTAAGAAATTGCTAATTTTTAATTATTATTTTATTGTTATAAAATAATAATTATATTATTCACTATTAGTTTTACAGATTGCTTCAAAGTAGAGTCTCTATTCAGAAATAATTCCTTCTTAAAAAAAAACAAAAAAAACCCAAAACAAAAAACAAACCCAAAAAATGCAAAGAGATGATTTTAATGGAAATATAAGGGATTAAATATCAAAAAAACACCCACATATTTCATATACTAACTCTGCACTTCCTTCACTTTGCTCTAATTTTTTGTTAGCATTTCAAAGGACATCCTAGTGACATTCAAATTAAAGTAACTGCAGAGATATGCTTGATCTTTAATGAAGACTTCTCTCTCTCTAAAAAAAAATTAATTAGGTGTTAACAAAACCAAATAAAACCAATCAAAAGACTGTCTGCAAATGCTGTTCTGGAATAATTTAATAAACTCCGTCATAATTCTGCCACAGTACTACCACTTCAGTAACTTTCTAATCACTAGAGCACCTTAAAAGTTCAGTAAATTCCAAGCTATAGCTGGGTTAAGGGAAGGGGAAAAGGACTAGGAACAAACTCATGCAAAAGTGCTCTCTTACTTCATGCTTTCAGGACTTGGTGGGGTTTGGTTTTTTTGAGTTTTTGGGTTTTTTTTTTTTTGTTTGTTTGGGGGGTTTTTGTTATTGTTGTTTTGTTTCTTTTTTTTGTTGTTTTTGTTTTGGTTCGGTTTTTTTTTTTTTTTTTTGGTTTTTTGTTTGGTGGTTTTTTGTTTTTGGTCTTCTTTTTTTTTACTATTTTGATGTTTTCCATCATATTTTGTTTCAATTGTAGTCTGAAAACTTGTAGTTAATTCCAAACTGGATGCTATCATGTGTTGTTTTATGTAGATCACCTCTTAAGTTATTACAGTTTTCCTTACAACATGCATAACACCATCCATCGACATTTCCTTCTGTCCTCTCCCCAGCCACGGCAAACTGGAAAGCACTCGTATCTCCAGCAAAACTAGAGATGTGTTAGTACAATTAAATAAAGGCCACTCATCATTTTGCTTGGAATTCTATATCTTTGTTTTGTCCACCATGACAAGAAGATGAACTGCAAGTGGACAAAATGCTCAAAATGGCCACTAAGATGGGATGGGAAGAACAGAAAATCTGTCCTTTCAAAGTAGACAGAGTTTCTGTGATGCAACCTAAAAAACGAGCCAGAAAGCAAGCCCACCCTCCAAAATGGTATGTAAGAGTAAGGATGGCACTGGTACAACAAATGGGTTGAAAGTACTTGAGAATAAATTAGAAAAGGCAATCAGAAGGTCTCTTTTAGAGCAGAATATCCTAAAATGATCTTTTGCTATGAGATAACAGTAAACAGCCCAGATCTTTTGAGCTTGATCAGTTTATTAAAGGAATGACATGGAGTAGCTGGACTAAGAAATGGATTTGTCAAGAAAAAAGCTGCTCTGCTCTCATACGTCACCCTTTGTTACAAATAAAAAAAGTCTATTTAGAAGCTTAAACTTAGTAACCACAAAAATGCACTTTTATACAGTGCTAATGGCAGAACAAGAATTAAGTAAAACCACTTATATTTAATTAATGAATATGAAATGCTTGCAAATAAACCATGGATACTTATATTGACTTCATATATATTTCTAAATAGAGTACATAATGTTGTCTATATTATAAAATATTAAAATTAATTATTAATAAACTGTGTACTGTAAAAAACATTTTCTTATATAAGTAATATATGGAGTACACATATTTTAAGAAATATTAAAGTAATACAGAGGATTTGGTTAATGGATTCTCATCTAATCCCCATAATATGAAATATAAGGAACAGCAGGCTGGTTTATTTTATTTAAATATATCTCTGAAAACAGAAATCTAACACACACCAAGTGTGAGGGAATATAGTGCACAAGCAGGAAACGTGAGAAAAATGACGATGAGACAATGTCTATTTCATCACCTGAGCTGGTAAAGATGTGACAGCTCCTGCTCCTCCTCATATTTGTCCTGGGGTGACTTTGTGATGCTTGTATCCCCCCTTGTCTGTTCTGTTTATGCTGGATATCAAGTTCTGAACCTTAAGACTGGTTACAAGGAGTGAAGGGGGGAGAAGCAGTGCCCAGTTTGTTTGCAGAAACTGCTCCTGCTGCCCTGCCTTGCTTTCTCACAGACTGCTGTCTGCAGCATGGACAGCAGGAGAGAGCTCTACTTTGCTTTTAGTTAGTTTTTAGCTAGCAGAGAAGTGACTGAAACTTTCTTTTTCCTGGAATTGTTTAAACCTGCTCTGGACTGAAAACCCAGAAAAACACCCGGAGCTCACACCTGTGGCCCACCAGGTCCAGGAGGTAAGAGACTGAGCGAGCCAACCTACACCCCATGACAAGGACTTTCTGAATTTGCCATCTCTTCAGAATAGCAAGAGGCTTAATTGTTTAATATTATTCATTTTTTATGGCTGTAGGCACTTTGCTTGTTAAATAAACAGGGTTTTTTCACTTTTCTCCAATGAAATCTGTTCCCAAACTGGTTGGAAGAGGGGCCACTTGAATCTGCTTTTTAGAGGGACCCCTTTGGAAGCTTCCTCCCAGATTTGCCCTAAACCAGGACAATATTCCAATGGATGAGTCTTGAGAATGAAAGAATAATGAAATTTCCACAAACATTTTTTAATTGTTGTTTTTCTTATTATTATTTGCCCAAGGCTGGTCCAAAGAGAAAGTGGACTGATACTTTCTGAAATTCAACTACCCCAAAAAAAATCCCAGTCTCTCCAACAGATGAAAATCTTTACCAAATGCAATTGCATTATACTTTCTCAGAACATAAAACCAGAACATTGCTCCTAGCATCATCATAGGTATTGTACCTCAACTGTTAAGTAAGTGTGGTTTGGTGTTGTTCTCCAGATTATATAGAGGGAACATGAATAAAATACCTCTCTTAAAGATCACGGGGTTACAGAGTACAGAAAGTTGAAAGCTTGCTGAATGTATAAACAGTAGTGCTTCTCACTTTGAAGACATTTCTATTTCTTGCTATAAAAACTTTTCCTGTCCCTGTACAAAAAGAAAAACATATTAATTTCTTTTCTTCTGTAGTATTTAAACTATGAGGATAAATACACTGACTCCCAGTCCTGTTCTTCTGAGATGCCAAACTGTGTTCCATTCTTGGAGTGAATTCTGGCCTCCCTGAAGTTAATGACAAAAATTTTACTGTCCAGGGAACTGATTTCATCCTTCATCTTCAGAACACAGTAACCCTGCAGTGTTCGACATCTCTCTGTACATAGCATTTTGTCAGTCTGATCCAATAAGCAGATGGCAATATTAAGAGTTGAGGCTTATTGCTTTAATGTTTTAAGAAAATGAAAAAAAATCCTTATAATCACTTCATAAGAGTCTGAATGCCTTTGAAATAAAAAAAAAAATCAAAAGGATCCTTGAGAACACAGTAAAATTAAGCTTCTTTGTAGTTGTTTTTGTCTGCTTCCATGTCATGGGTACTCTCATGAGTATGTATTAATCTGAATTTTCTCTATTCGCTGCTTTAATCACTCAGTATAGAAGTTCTTTGTTCTACACTGTCCAGACAAAAAAAAAATTTAAAAACATGTGCTGTTTTTAAACGATGCCTTAAGTTTAGCTTTCGTACTTCCAGATTCTGTACTGCATTAGTATGTAACTCTGAACTTCATACAAAGTGTTAGAAAGTTCTCTTCACACCTTACTTAGGTAAGAAAAAAGTTCTTTTCCAGCCTGAGAACCAAGGACACCATTACAGCTTCAGGCCCAAAAAGTACAAACACCAGAAAACTGAGGAGAGCAGACTGGAATGATGGGACTTCATAACCTGAAGCTGTAATTGGACAATTAACCCCAATATGTAAATGGAGCAAAACTTATAAAAGTGTGAAAATTCAGGGCTGGTCATCCATCCTGGGTCCTCCTGGGGTAGAGCCATGGCTGGATTCTTGTACTGCCCAGGGCATATCTTTTGAAGGCCTTTTAATAAATACCTACTTTATTCTTTTAACTCTGTCTGGCCTCTGTTCCAGGCAGGCTCCCTAGGCATCAGCTGAAGGTCTCCTTGTTTTTAATTTACTTTGTGAATACCAAACCACAGGACAAGGCAGTCAAATTGCAGAAAATTGGAATGGGATGAAGAAAGATATCTTATCTTCCATCTATTTATTGTTTAAGAAGGAATTGTATCTTGTTATAAATACCTACCCCAAGTGCCTAAAGTGTACTACATTTTAGTTACTTTAGCCTCCCATATTTACCTGAGGCACATAATCCTTCCTGAATGAGTAAATACTGCATAAGATTTTAAAACTAGAGAAGCTGCTGAGTTTGAGGTTTCTAAAGGCTTCTGTATGGGTTGTTTCCAATACCAGGGAGAGACCAATGTATTAAGGAAATATAGACACAGCTGGAGCAATTGCTATGGAATGGAAAAATGTATATGGAAACAAATAGTTAAGAATATACTATACAAAACCCTGAAGTCTACAGTATTTAAGCAGCTATTTTCAACTGAAGTCAGGCAGTAAGGATACAGAGTGCCATATTTCCCAGGATAAAGGAAGAGGATATAAGAGTAAACTGGGATTTAAAATTAAGTGTAGGAGTCATGACATAATGAAACACACCAAACTTCAGACTCATTCTTACAGGCATTTCTACACATGTTTAACTTTCATATTTGATAAATGAAAGAAGCAAAATGGAATGTCAGCAGCTTGGCACCTGCTAAATCCCACTGTGATCTGATATTCTGCATCAATTCAGGATGTACTTCAGGGAAATAATGGCCCAATCTGCTAATATCCCAGTGCAGCAATGGTTTCAAAAAATGAAGAAGAAAGACCCAATATTTTTACTTCTTTTTTATATAACTTTCAGAGAGAAAAAAACAAAACAAAAAAAAAAAAAAAAAACAAAAAAAAAAAAAAAAACCAAAAAAAAAAAACCACCCAACAATAAAAAGAACCAATGAAGCAACAGAAAGCTTCTTGTAAGAAACTGTTACTTTGCTTTTCTAACATCACCCTGGCTTCAGACACTTCACCTGTTACCGGCCTGAAGTGCAGGGCAATGGAATCAGCTATGTATATTGAAAAAGCTGTTGCTGTGATTGCAATACTCATTGCAGGATTTGGAGATTTTATTTTCTGGCACACCTGCCCTGTGCTGTTGCCTGAATGCCCACGAACAGCAGATGTGGGCCAGGGGCACTGTGAGAGTGCACCCTCTGGTTAGGCTGCACCAGAGGGAAACCATGCTGCTCTCTGAGATGCCTCAGCAGTGTCAGCTGCAGTAACTTGGGCCAAGCTGTTTTCTTACAAAGGGCATTTCTGATATGAATTACAGTGCTAACATAGACAGATCCAGCTCTCACGAAACAAATGGTCAAATAAATTAGCTGAGCTGAGAGAACAACTTGCTTTCCAACAGCAAGGGTCACAGTCAACTGGCAACACTTAACTTCATACATTCAAGATTGTCACTCTGTCTTACGCACACTGTCACCTCAATTTTATTTATTTGTAGCAGCAGATGTATTGGAATATCTTCTATTATAACTGCAAGGAGAGGACACAACTTACTTGACAAGATGGGCTGAGCATGATAAAAAACAAACTATTTTTATAGATATACAAACTGTAACACATTTAACAATGAACTTACCTGAAAACCAACTGCTTCCTTGACAGAAATATTCTTTTAGACTGCCCACCTATTGCAAGTGGACATATTTTCACTAAAGCCACTGACTGCTATGTTATTCCAGTGCATAATATGAAAATGAGACGTAGTTTTTTATTTCTGACCTTCAGAATTCCTATCATTGTCAGAATGTAAAGAAAACCCCAAAACCAAAAAACACACATCAAACAACAAACAAACAAGCTCACCAAACCACAAACCAAAACAACCTCCAAAGGATTTCCTTTGAAGGCAGGAAATAATAATAATAATATAGTAATAATAATAATAATGTCAAAAACTCCTTATTTTTTATTAAAATAAGACATACATTTTTTTCAGTAACAAACAAAAAACTATTTTATTCCTTCAGTTACCTCTAAGAGAAGATAAAAAACTGGCAAGATACAAATGTTCTGGATAACAAGCTCCTACAAACTTGCTTCAGGGACAACACTTTAAGAATATTGTAGGACTAACAAAAACAATTTTTTCATAGCCAAAGACAATCTTTCTTGCAAAATAAGATTTCAGGTGCATGACCTAGTGAGTAATCATTGGGTATCTATCCCTTGTCTCCCTTCTTGACAGCTTATGCCACAGCAAAGCATAAAATACTGTCAAAGGCATCCAGTTCACACTTTGTGACAACATCCAACAAACTGAAAAAGCAGACAAGTTATCCATCATCTGCTAAGAAGAGTATAACCCCTAAGGCAAGGCAATGGAAGAGACAAATGCTGCAGCTATGCAATTTGCCATGATTAATTAGCTCATTATTAATGTATAATGATTCCATTTAGTTAAGGATGATCTAATAAAATAGGTAGGAATGTTCATGTCTTGAAAAATTTAAAATGAGAATGAAGAACCAATGTATTAAGACCAACACGAGCAGGATTGAGGGAAGAACTCAATCAGCAGCAAAACAGGATTATTGCAGAGTTCTGCCATACCCTTCAAATCCCTACTGTCCTCCCGTTTTGGAAAAGTAAAAACAACTACTGAACATCCCTCTGCCTCTGACCTCCCTTTCCCTGTTATTTCTGACAGTCAGATCAAACTAAGGACTAGTTCTGAAAAGTGAAGGAAACTTTACTGACTGCAAATGGAAGAGCTCAAGGAAAAGTGGTGCAAGAACAATCCTGGTGCAGAAATGAAGAGACATTCATGAAAAATTAGCTCAACAAGTGTGCAGATATGTACTGAAATACCAAAAAATGAAAAGAATTTTCTTGGGATATCTATATTAGAAGAAAAAAAGTGCAGTGTTTTGAGAAAGCAAGTCAAGAATAATATTTGTGAGACAACTAAAAGTGTTAATGAAATTACCTAAAAAACTAGCCCGATTATCCTGAAAGGAAATAGGAAACAAAACAGTAACTCCATACAAGCACCTAAACCAGAGCTACTTGCTGATGTGCACAAAAAAAAAAAACCTTTAAAAAATTCTGTATTTTGTAGTATTTTCCCTCATCAGACAAGTAGAGACATATAAAAAATTATTTTGAAAGCATATATAAATAATTTGCAATAAATAATTTTTAAAGATTCATAATCTGGATTATATATTACATTTTTTAAACACATGGCAACGATATGTGTACATATACATATAAAATATGTTTTCAAAAACAGTGAGTAAGCAGTTCAATCTATGGATGAAGCAAAAAATACAGTTCTCACACTAGAGTGGGAAGAAGCTGAGATAAAAACTACTTAATTTTGCCTCAGGTTGTGTTCAGCCCTACTCTAGGGTTTCATTACCCATTCCAGCAATTATATTTTGATTATGACATTGTTTCATCTGCCTAGAGCTTTCGGTATTTGTATCTAGCAAGACTGTGCTAAGGATAAAAAAAAATAAATTATATAATAATTAAAAAAAAAAAAAAAGGCAAGCATCAAAAAACCCAAAAGCTGGAATATTTGTTTGTTGTCTCTGAAAATTGCAAAAATTAGGCTTACCATTTTACTTTTTTACATTTTTGGGTTTGAAATCAAGATAGTTCACCATTCTATCCAGTGGCTATATTCACTGATTTAATTAGCATTTTATTACCCTAAATATTGCAAATAATGCATCTTCAGTGGGATTTCCTAGTAAAAACTGAATCAGCAACATAAAAATACAGATTTAGTGATGTGAGTAGTCTTCCTGATATTTACGCATACTGGAATGCTAGGTGGGAAGGTTTTCCCCCCATGTGAGTAGCAAAACTGAACACTAACACTGTCAGCCACTATGTCAGCATTGCTAGCCTTTAATTATTTGTTAGGTTTCAGAGTGTATTTAAGAGAAAACAGGCCGAAGTTCTAACCCAGGAGCTCTGGTTTGCTCTTCTTTAAACTGCTACGTAATCATGGAATCAGAGATTGGTTTAGGTTGGATGGGGATCTTGAAGATCCTCTGGTTCCAACCCCCTGCCATGGGCAGGGACACTTTCCACCAGACCAGGTTGGTAAGTCCCATCCAGCCTGGCCTTGGACACTTCCAGGGATGAGGCATGACAATGCTCAGCTGCCTCAATGTTCAGTTTAGTGACTTCATGCTGACCCCCTGCTCTGAAACACTCGAGCAATATTCTGTCTTTGGAAAGTTTAACTACTACAATGCATGAAAAATGCTAATGGATCATTCATAAGAGACCATAAATCAAATAACTTATCTGAGCAAGTAGCAAAGAAATCTCAGCACTATTACAATTCTAATCTTCAGAGATAAAAGATGAATTTAGCAGTGATAATCAGTCCCTTATTGAGAGTTCAACAGAATTTACTGTATAAACTTTTTTTTCTCCTCTCTATATCTCTGTCTGCATATATTGGTGATATTTCAATTATTTTTCAGTCAATACTAGTGTTAAGAAGTCAAACCAGCTTTCAGAGGAGTGAGTTTGAAATATGAACATCAAATAAATTACTTATCGGTGCCACAAAGAACGGACACACATTTCCTGAAACTCTGTCATTACAGTTATTGCTCCAAAATCCCCAGATGACAATCCCTGTCCAAACGCAGAGAGTGGTGGTGATTTTCTAACAGGAAATTTCTAGAGCACCCTTACAAAAGTCTCTGGAGCAGCAGACAGGGTGGTGGAAGAAAGGCAGACATTCTTTTTAGTCAATATTGTCTTGTAGTTTTATTACCATGGAACATCTTAATTTTCTTCAACTCTACTGAAAAAAAGGTCCAGAAAGCTGTCTCTTGTGCTTCCCACTCAAATCAGTACTATCAAACAGCGTATTCTTTTGAGATAGGATTTAATTATTTAAAAAACTCAACTGAAAGAACTGTCTAAGATTTTTAACTCTCAAGCTGTGCCTTTATCTTTGGAGACACTCAAAACCCATCATGTCTGCAAGTTTAGTCAAGAATTTTTTGAACACAGCTGATTGACTTTCTGCAATAATCATAAAAAAAAAAAAAAAAAAAAAAAAAAAGTATAGCCACTGAAAAGAGATGATATGGAAAACAAGAAAGTGGATCTTCCCCTTCCAAGGGTGCATATAATATTCTTTAAAACTCTATACCAAAATACTTCCTTCACTGCCCGAGATTTCCTGGGACTTGCAATAACTTAGAAAAGGTATTCAAGAAAGAAGAAAGAACTAAATATTTGCCACAAGGTGACCAAATAACAGCACATTTCAATGAGAAACTTAAACAAAATAATAAGAATAAAAGAAAAA